>NW_028153778.1:30000-80000 GCF_964211835.1 Anser anser
ACAAGAAGCTGAACCCGAGTTAGACCCGAAAAAACACGTACGGTGCCACTTTCTGCCATCAAAAAGTGCTCTCAGCGGAAGCCTTTGGGTACACCTGAACTCCCTGGGGGAGCCTTTACGCAACCCCACACTCAACAGGACTCTGCGTCTTCACTCTTTCCTAACAACCCTAAACATAACCCTAACCGCAACAAGAAGCTGAACCCGAGTTAGACCCGAAAAAACACGTACGGTGCCACTTTCTGCCATCCAAAAGTGCTCTCAGCGGAAGCCTTTGGGTACACCTGAACTCCCTGGGGGAGCCTTTACGCAACCCCACACTCAACAGGACTCTGCGTCTTCACTCTTTCCTAACAACCCTAAACATAACCCTAACCGCAACAAGAAGCTGAACCCGAGTTAGACCCGAAAAAACACGTACGGTGCCACTTTCTGCCATCAAAAAGTGCTCTCAGCGGAAGCCTTTGGGTACACCTGAACTCCCTGGGGGAGCCTTTACGCAACCCCACACTCAACAGGACTCTGCGTCTTCGCTCTTTCCTAACAACCCTAAACATAACCCTAACCGCAACAAGAAGCTGAACCCGAGTTAGACCCGAAAAAACACGTACGGTGACACTTTCTGCCATCAAAAAGTGCTCTCAGCGGAAGCCTTTGGGTACACCTGAACTCCCTGGGGGAGCCTTTACGCAACCGCACACTCAACAGGACTCTGCGTCTTCACTCTTTCCTAACAACCCTAAACATATCCCTAACCGCAACAAGAAGCTGAACCCGAGTTAGACCCGAAAAAACACGTACGGTGCCACTTTCTGCCATCAAAAAGTGCTCTCAGCGGAAGCCTTTGGGTACACCTGAACTCCCTGGGGGAGCCTTTACGCAACCTCACACTCAACAGGACTCTGCGTCTTCACTCTTTCCTAACAACCCTAAACATAACCCTAACCGCAACAAGAAGCTCAACCCGAGTTAGACCCGAAAAAACACGTACGGTGCCACTTTCTGCCATCAAAAAGTGCTCTCAGCGGAAGCCTTTGGGTACACCTGAACTCCCTGGGGGAGCCTTTACGCAACCCCACACTCAACAGGACTCTGCGTCTTCACTCTTTCCTAACAACCCTAAACATAACCCTAACCGCAACAAGAAGCTGAACCCGAGTTAGACCCGAAAAAACACGTACGGTGCCACTTTCTGCCATCAAAAAGTGCTCTCAGCGGAAGCCTTTGGGTACACCTGAACTCCCTGGGGGAGCCTTTACGCAACCCCACACTCAACAGGACTCTGCGTCTTCACTCTTTCCTAACAACCCTAAACATAACCCTAACAGGAACAAGAAGCTCAACCCGAGTTAGACCCGAAAAAACACGTACGGTGCATCTTTCTGCCATCAAAAAGTGCTCTCAGCGGAAGCCTTTGGGTACACCTGAACTCCCTGGGGGAGCCTTTACACAACCCCACACTCAACAGGACTCTGCGTCTTCACTCTTTCCTAACAACCCTAAACATAACCCTAACAGGAACAAGAAGCTCAACCCGAGTTAGACCCGAAAAAACACGTACGGTGCCACTTTCTGCCATCAAAAAGTGCTCTCAGCGGAAGCCTTTGGGTACACCTGAACTCCCTGGGGGAGCCTTTACGCAACCCCACACTCAACAGGACTCTGCGTCTTCACTCTTTCCTAACAACCCTAAACATAACCCTAACCGCAACAAGAAGCTGAACCCGAGTTAGACCCGAAAAAACACGTACGGTGCCACTTTCTGCCATCAAAAAGTGCTCTCAGCGGAAGCCTTTGGGTACACCTGAACTCCCTGGGGGAGCCTTTACGCAACCCCACACTCAACAGGACTCTGCGTCTTCACTCTTTCCTAACAACCCTAAACATAACCCTAACCGCAACAAGAAGCTCAACCCGAGTTAGACCCGAAAAAACACGTACGGTGCCACTTTCTGCCATCAAAAAGTGCTCTCAGCGGAAGCCTTTGGGTACACGTGAACTCCCTGGGGGAGCCTTTACGCAACCCCACACTCAACAGGACTCTGCGTCTTCAGTCTTTCCTAACAACCCTAAACATAACCCTAACCGCAACAAGAAGCTGAACCCGAGTTAGACCCGAAAAAACACGTACGGTGCCACTTTCTGCCATCCAAAAGTGCTCTCAGCGGAAGCCTTTGGGTACACCTGAACTCCCTGGGGGAGCCTTTACGCAACCCCACACTCAACAGGACTCTGCGTCTTCACTCTTTCCTAACAACCCTAAACATAACCCTAACCGCAACAAGAAGCTGAACCCGAGTTAGACCCGAAAAAACACGTACGGTGCCACTTTCTGCCATCAAAAAGTGCTCTCAGCGGAAGCCTTTGGGTACACCTGAACTCCCTGGGGGAGCCTTTACGCAACCCCACACTCAACAGGACTCTGCGTCTTCACTCTTTCCTAACAACCCTAAACATAACCCTAACCGCAACAAGAAGCTCAACCCGAGTTAGACCCGAAAAAACACGTACGGTGCCACTTTCTGCCATCAAAAAGTGCTCTCAGCGGAAGCCTTTGGGTACACCTGAACTCCCTGGGGGAGCCTTTACGCAACCCCACACTCAACAGGACTCTGCGTCTTCACTCTTTCCTAACAACCCTAAACATAACCCTAACCGCAACAAGAAGCTGAACCCGAGTTAGACCCGAAAAAACACGTACGGTGCCACTTTCTGCCATCAAAAAGTGCTCTCAGCGGAAGCCTTTGGGTACACGTGAACTCCCTGGGGGAGCCTTTACGCAACCCCACACTCAACAGGACTCTGCGTCTTCACTCTTTCCTAACAACCCTAAACATAACCCTAACCGCAACAAGAAGCTGAACCCGAGTTAGACCCGAAAAAACACGTACGGTGCCACTTTCTGCCATCAAAAAGTGCTCTCAGCGGAAGCCTTTGGGTACACCTGAACTCCCTGGGGGAGCCTTTACGCAACCCCACACTCAACAGGACTCTGCGTCTTCACTCTTTCCTAACAACCCTAAACATAACCCTAACCGCAACAAGAAGCTGAACCCGAGTTAGACCCGAAAAAACACGTACGGTGCCACTTTCTGCCATCAAAAAGTGCTCTCAGCGGAAGCCTTTGGGTACACCTGAACTCCCTGGGGGAGCCTTTACGCAACCCCACACTCAACAGGACTCTGCGTCTTCACTCTTTCCTAACAACCCTAAACATAACCCTAACCGCAACAAGAAGCTGAACCCGAGTTAGACCCGAAAAAACACGTACGGTGCCACTTTCTGCCATCCAAAAGTGCTCTCAGCGGAAGCCTTTGGGTACACCTGAACTCCCTGGGGGAGCCTTTACGCAACCCCACACTCAACAGGACTCTGCGTCTTCACTCTTTCCTAACAACCCTAAACATAACCCTAACCGCAACAAGAAGCTGAACCCGAGTTAGACCCGAAAAAACACGTACGGTGCCACTTTCTGCCATCAAAAAGTGCTCTCAGCGGAAGCCTTTGGGTACACCTGAACTCCCTGGGGGAGCCTTTACGCAACCCCACACTCAACAGGACTCTGCGTCTTCGCTCTTTCCTAACAACCCTAAACATAACCCTAACCGCAACAAGAAGCTGAACCCGAGTTAGACCCGAAAAAACACGTACGGTGACACTTTCTGCCATCAAAAAGTGCTCTCAGCGGAAGCCTTTGGGTACACCTGAACTCCCTGGGGGAGCCTTTACGCAACCGCACACTCAACAGGACTCTGCGTCTTCACTCTTTCCTAACAACCCTAAACATATCCCTAACCGCAACAAGAAGCTGAACCCGAGTTAGACCCGAAAAAACACGTACGGTGCCACTTTCTGCCATCAAAAAGTGCTCTCAGCGGAAGCCTTTGGGTACACCTGAACTCCCTGGGGGAGCCTTTACGCAACCTCACACTCAACAGGACTCTGCGTCTTCACTCTTTCCTAACAACCCTAAACATAACCCTAACCGCAACAAGAAGCTCAACCCGAGTTAGACCCGAAAAAACACGTACGGTGCCACTTTCTGCCATCAAAAAGTGCTCTCAGCGGAAGCCTTTGGGTACACCTGAACTCCCTGGGGGAGCCTTTACGCAACCCCACACTCAACAGGACTCTGCGTCTTCACTCTTTCCTAACAACCCTAAACATAACCCTAACCGCAACAAGAAGCTGAACCCGAGTTAGACCCGAAAAAACACGTACGGTGCCACTTTCTGCCATCAAAAAGTGCTCTCAGCGGAAGCCTTTGGGTACACCTGAACTCCCTGGGGGAGCCTTTACGCAACCCCACACTCAACAGGACTCTGCGTCTTCACTCTTTCCTAACAACCCTAAACATAACCCTAACAGGAACAAGAAGCTCAACCCGAGTTAGACCCGAAAAAACACGTACGGTGCATCTTTCTGCCATCAAAAAGTGCTCTCAGCGGAAGCCTTTGGGTACACCTGAACTCCCTGGGGGAGCCTTTACACAACCCCACACTCAACAGGACTCTGCGTCTTCACTCTTTCCTAACAACCCTAAACATAACCCTAACAGGAACAAGAAGCTCAACCCGAGTTAGACCCGAAAAAACACGTACGGTGCCACTTTCTGCCATCAAAAAGTGCTCTCAGCGGAAGCCTTTGGGTACACCTGAACTCCCTGGGGGAGCCTTTACGCAACCCCACACTCAACAGGACTCTGCGTCTTCACTCTTTCCTAACAACCCTAAACATAACCCTAACCGCAACAAGAAGCTGAACCCGAGTTAGACCCGAAAAAACACGTACGGTGCCACTTTCTGCCATCAAAAAGTGCTCTCAGCGGAAGCCTTTGGGTACACGTGAACTCCCTGGGGGAGCCTTTACGCAACCCCACACTCAACAGGACTCTGCGTCTTCAGTCTTTCCTAACAACCCTAAACATAACCCTAACCGCAACAAGAAGCTGAACCCGAGTTAGACCCGAAAAAACACGTACGGTGCCACTTTCTGCCATCCAAAAGTGCTCTCAGCGGAAGCCTTTGGGTACACCTGAACTCCCTGGGGGAGCCTTTACGCAACCCCACACTCAACAGGACTCTGCGTCTTCACTCTTTCCTAACAACCCTAAACATAACCCTAACCGCAACAAGAAGCTGAACCCGAGTTAGACCCGAAAAAACACGTACGGTGCCACTTTCTGCCATCAAAAAGTGCTCTGAGCGGCAGCCTTTGGGTACACCTGAACTCCCTGGGGGAGCCTTTACGCAACCCCACACTCAACAGGACTCTGCGTCTTCACTCTTTCCTAACAACCCTAAACATAACCCTAACCGCAACAAGAAGCTGAACCCGAGTTAGACCCGAAAAAACACGTACGGTGCCACTTTCTGCCATCCAAAAGTGCTCTCAGCGGAAGCCTTTGGGTACACCTGAACTCCCTGGGGGAGCCTTTACGCAACCCCACACTCAACAGGACTCTGCGTCTTCACTCTTTCCTAACAACCCTAAACATAACCCTAACCGCAACAAGAAGCTGAACCCGAGTTAGACCCGAAAAAACACGTACGGTGCCACTTTCTGCCATCCAAAAGTGCTCTCAGCGGAAGCCTTTGGGTACACCTGAACTCCCTGGGGGAGCCTTTACGCAACCCCACACTCAACAGGACTCTGCGTCTTCACTCTTTCCTAACAACCCTAAACATAACCCTAACCGCAACAAGAAGCTGAACCCGAGTTAGACCCGAAAAAACACGTACGGTGCCACTTTCTGCCATCAAAAAGTGCTCTCAGCGGAAGCCTTTGGGTACACCTGAACTCCCTGGGGGAGCCTTTACGCAACCCCACACTCAACAGGACTCTGCGTCTTCACTCTTTCCTAACAACCCTAAACATAACCCTAACCGCAACAAGAAGCTGAACCCGAGTTAGACCCGAAAAAACACGTACGGTGCCACTTTCTGCCATCCAAAAGTGCTCTCAGCGGAAGCCTTTGGGTACACCTGAACTCCCTGGGGGAGCCTTTACGCAACCCCACACTCAACAGGACTCTGCGTCTTCACTCTTTCCTAACAACCCTAAACATAACCCTAACCGCAACAAGAAGCTGAACCCGAGTTAGACCCGAAAAAACACGTACGGTGCCACTTTCTGCCATCAAAAAGTGCTCTCAGCGGAAGCCTTTGGGTACACCTGAACTCCCTGGGGGAGCCTTTACGCAACCCCACACTCAACAGGACTCTGCGTCTTCACTCTTTCCTAACAACCCTAAACATAACCCTAACCGCAACAAGAAGCTGAACCCGAGTTAGACCCGAAAAAACACGTACGGTGCCACTTTCTGCCATCCAAAAGTGCTCTCAGCGGAAGCCTTTGGGTACACCTGAACTCCCTGGGGGAGCCTTTACGCAACCCCACACTCAACAGGACTCTGCGTCTTCACTCTTTCCTAACAACCCTAAACATAACCCTAACCGCAACAAGAAGCTGAACCCGAGTTAGACCCGAAAAAACACGTACGGTGCCACTTTCTGCCATCCAAAAGTGCTCTCAGCGGAAGCCTTTGGGTACACCTGAACTCCCTGGGGGAGCCTTTACGCAACCCCACACTCAACAGGACTCTGCGTCTTCGCTCTTTCCTAACAACCCTAAACATAACCCTAACCGCAACAAGAAGCTGAACCCGAGTTAGACCCGAAAAAACACGTACGGTGCCACTTTCTGCCATCAAAAAGTGCTCTCAGCGGAAGCCTTTGGGTACACCTGAACTCCCTGGGGGAGCCTTTACGCAACCCCACACTCAACAGGACTCTGCGTCTTCACTCTTTCCTAACAACCCTAAACATATCCCTAACCGCAACAAGAAGCTGAACCCGAGTTAGACCCGAAAAAACACGTACGGTGCCACTTTCTGCCATCAAAAAGTGCTCTCAGCGGAAGCCTTTGGGTACACCTGAACTCCCTGGGGGAGCCTTTACGCAACCCCACACTCAACAGGACTCTGCGTCTTCACTCTTTCCTAACAACCCTAAACATAACCCTAACCGCAACAAGAAGCTGAACCCGAGTTAGACCCGAAAAAACACGTACGGTGCCACTTTCTGCCATCAAAAAGTGCTCTCAGCGGAAGCCTTTGGGTACACCTGAACTCCCTGGGGGAGCCTTTACGCAACCCCACACTCAACAGGACTCTGCGTCTTCACTCTTTCCTAACAACCCTAAACATAACCCTAACCGCAACAAGAAGCTGAACCCGAGTTAGACCCGAAAAAACACGTACGGTGCCACTTTCTGCCATCAAAAAGTGCTCTCAGCGGAAGCCTTTGGGTACACCTGAACTCCCTGGGGGAGCCTTTACGCAACCCCACACTCAACAGGACTCTGCGTCTTCGCTCTTTCCTAACAACCCTAAACATAACCCTAACCGCAACAAGAAGCTGAACCCGAGTTAGACCCGAAAAAACACGTACGGTGCCACTTTCTGCCATCAAAAAGTGCTCTCAGCGGAAGCCTTTGGGTACACCTGAACTCCCTGGGGGAGCCTTTACGCAACCGCACACTCAACAGGACTCTGCGTCTTCACTCTTTCCTAACAACCCTAAACATATCCCTAACCGCAACAAGAAGCTGAACCCGAGTTAGACCCGAAAAAACACGTACGGTGCCACTTTCTGCCATCCAAAAGTGCTCTCAGCGGAAGCCTTTGGGTACACCTGAACTCCCTGGGGGAGCCTTTACGCAACCCCACACTCAACAGGACTCTGCGTCTTCACTCTTTCCTAACAACCCTAAACATAACCCTAACAGGAACAAGAAGCTCAACCCGAGTTAGACCCGAAAAAACACGTACGGTGCATCTTTCTGCCATCAAAAAGTGCTCTCAGCGGAAGCCTTTGGGTACACGTGAACTCCCTGGGGGAGCCTTTACACAACCCCACACTCAACAGGACTCTGCGTCTTCACTCTTTCCTAACAACCCTAAACATAACCCTAACAGGAACAAGAAGCTCAACCCGAGTTAGACCCGAAAAAACACGTACGGTGCCACTTTCTGCCATCAAAAAGTGCTCTCAGCGGAAGCCTTTGGGTACACCTGAACTCCCTGGGGGAGCCTTTACGCAACCCCACACTCAACAGGACTCTGCGTCTTCACTCTTTCCTAACAACCCTAAACATAACCCTAACCGCAACAAGAAGCTGAACCCGAGTTAGACCCGAAAAAACACGTACGGTGCCACTTTCTGCCATCAAAAAGTGCTCTCAGCGGAAGCCTTTGGGTACACCTGAACTCCCTGGGGGAGCCTTTACGCAACCCCACACTCAACAGGACTCTGCGTCTTCACTCTTTCCTAACAACCCTAAACATAACCCTAACCGCAACAAGAAGCTCAACCCGAGTTAGACCCGAAAAAACACGTACGGTGCCACTTTCTGCCATCAAAAAGTGCTCTCAGCGGAAGCCTTTGGGTACACCTGAACTCCCTGGGGGAGCCTTTACGCAACCCCACACTCAACAGGACTCTGCGTCTTCACTCTTTCCTAACAACCCTAAACATAACCCTAACCGCAACAAGAAGCTGAACCCGAGTTAGACCCGAAAAAACACGTACGGTGCCACTTTCTGCCATCCAAAAGTGCTCTCAGCGGAAGCCTTTGGGTACACCTGAACTCCCTGGGGGAGCCTTTACGCAACCCCACACTCAACAGGACTCTGCGTCTTCACTCTTTCCTAACAACCCTAAACATAACCCTAACCGCAACAAGAAGCTGAACCCGAGTTAGACCCGAAAAAACACGTACGGTGCCACTTTCTGCCATCAAAAAGTGCTCTCAGCGGAAGCCTTTGGGTACACCTGAACTCCCTGGGGGAGCCTTTACGCAACCCCACACTCAACAGGACTCTGCGTCTTCACTCTTTCCTAACAACCCTAAACATAACCCTAACCGCAACAAGAAGCTGAACCCGAGTTAGACCCGAAAAAACACGTACGGTGCCACTTTCTGCCATCAAAAAGTGCTCTCAGCGGAAGCCTTTGGGTACACCTGAACTCCCTGGGGGAGCCTTTACGCAACCCCACACTCAACAGGACTCTGCGTCTTCGCTCTTTCCTAACAACCCTAAACATAACCCTAACCGCAACAAGAAGCTGAACCCGAGTTAGACCCGAAAAAACACGTACGGTGCCACTTTCTGCCATCAAAAAGTGCTCTCAGCGGAAGCCTTTGGGTACACCTGAACTCCCTGGGGGAGCCTTTACGCAACCGCACACTCAACAGGACTCTGCGTCTTCACTCTTTCCTAACAACCCTAAACATATCCCTAACCGCAACAAGAAGCTGAACCCGAGTTAGACCCGAAAAAACACGTACGGTGCCACTTTCTGCCATCAAAAAGTGCTCTCAGCGGAAGCCTTTGGGTACACCTGAACTCCCTGGGGGAGCCTTTACGCAACCTCACACTCAACAGGACTCTGCGTCTTCACTCTTTCCTAACAACCCTAAACATAACCCTAACCGCAACAAGAAGCTGAACCCGAGTTAGACCCGAAAAAACACGTACGGTGCCACTTTCTGCCATCAAAAAGTGCTCTCAGCGGAAGCCTTTGGGTACACCTGAACTCCCTGGGGGAGCATTTACGCAACCCCACACTCAACAGGACTCTGCGTCTTCACTCTTTCCTAACAACCCTAAACATAACCCTAACCGCAACAAGAAGCTGAACCCGAGTTAGACCCGAAAAAACACGTACGGTGCCACTTTCTGCCATCCAAAAGTGCTCTCAGCGGAAGCCTTTGGGTACACCTGAACTCCCTGGGGGAGCCTTTACGCAACCCCACACTCAACAGGACTCTGCGTCTTCACTCTTTCCTAACAACCCTAAACATAACCCTAACAGGAACAAGAAGCTCAACCCGAGTTAGACCCGAAAAAACACGTACGGTGCATCTTTCTGCCATCAAAAAGTGCTCTCAGCGGAAGCCTTTGGGTACACCTGAACTCCCTGGGGGAGCCTTTACACAACCCCACACTCAACAGGACTCTGCGTCTTCACTCTTTCCTAACAACCCTAAACATAACCCTAACAGGAACAAGAAGCTCAACCCGAGTTAGACCCGAAAAAACACGTACGGTGCCACTTTCTGCCATCAAAAAGTGCTCTCAGCGGAAGCCTTTGGGTACACCTGAACTCCCTGGGGGAGCCTTTACGCAACCCCACACTCAACAGGACTCTGCGTCTTCACTCTTTCCTAACAACCCTAAACATAACCCTAACCGCAACAAGAAGCTGAACCCGAGTTAGACCCGAAAAAACACGTACGGTGCCACTTTCTGCCATCAAAAAGTGCTCTCAGCGGAAGCCTTTGGGTACACCTGAACTCCCTGGGGGAGCCTTTACGCAACCCCACACTCAACAGGACTCTGCGTCTTCACTCTTTCCTAACAACCCTAAACATAACCCTAACCGCAACAAGAAGCTCAACCCGAGTTAGACCCGAAAAAACACGTACGGTGCCACTTTCTGCCATCAAAAAGTGCTCTCAGCGGAAGCCTTTGGGTACACCTGAACTCCCTGGGGGAGCCTTTACGCAACCCCACACTCAACAGGACTCTGCGTCTTCACTCTTTCCTAACAACCCTAAACATAACCCTAACCGCAACAAGAAGCTGAACCCGAGTTAGACCCGAAAAAACACGTACGGTGCCACTTTCTGCCATCCAAAAGTGCTCTCAGCGGAAGCCTTTGGGTACACCTGAACTCCCTGGGGGAGCCTTTACGCAACCCCACACTCAACAGGACTCTGCGTCTTCACTCTTTCCTAACAACCCTAAACATAACCCTAACCGCAACAAGAAGCTGAACCCGAGTTAGACCCGAAAAAACACGTACGGTGCCACTTTCTGCCATCACAAAGTGCTCTCAGCGGAAGCCTTTGGGTACACCTGAACTCCCTGGGGGAGCCTTTACGCAACCCCACACTCAACAGGACTCTGCGTCTTCACTCTTTCCTAACAACCCTAAACATAACCCTAACCGCAACAAGAAGCTGAACCCGAGTTAGACCCGAAAAAACACGTACGGTGCCACTTTCTGCCATCAAAAAGTGCTCTCAGCGGAAGCCTTTGGGTACACCTGAACTCCCTGGGGGAGCCTTTACGCAACCCCACACTCAACAGGACTCTGCGTCTTCACTCTTTCCTAACAACCCTAAACATAACCCTAACCGCAACAAGAAGCTCAACCCGAGTTAGACCCGAAAAAACACGTACGGTGCCACTTTCTGCCATCAAAAAGTGCTCTCAGCGGAAGCCTTTGGGTACACCTGAACTCCCTGGGGGAGCCTTTACGCAACCCCACACTCAACAGGACTCTGCGTCTTCACTCTTTCCTAACAACCCTAAACATAACCCTAACCGCAACAAGAAGCTGAACCCGAGTTAGACCCGAAAAAACACGTACGGTGCCACTTTCTGCCATCCAAAAGTGCTCTCAGCGGAAGCCTTTGGGTACACCTGAACTCCCTGGGGGAGCCTTTACGCAACCCCACACTCAACAGGACTCTGCGTCTTCACTCTTTCCTAACAACCCTAAACATAACCCTAACCGCAACAAGAAGCTGAACCCGAGTTAGACCCGAAAAAACACGTACGGTGCCACTTTCTGCCATCAAAAAGTGCTCTCAGCGGAAGCCTTTGGGTACACCTGAACTCCCTGGGGGAGCCTTTACGCAACCCCACACTCAACAGGACTCTGCGTCTTCACTCTTTCCTAACAACCCTAAACATAACCCTAACCGCAACAAGAAGCTGAACCCGAGTTAGACCCGAAAAAACACGTACGGTGCCACTTTCTGCCATCAAAAAGTGCTCTCAGCGGAAGCCTTTGGGTACACCTGAACTCCCTGGGGGAGCCTTTACGCAACCCCACACTCAACAGGACTCTGCGTCTTCACTCTTTCCTAACAACCCTAAACATAACCCTAACCGCAACAAGAAGCTGAACCCGAGTTAGACCCGAAAAAACACGTACGGTGCCACTTTCTGCCATCAAAAAGTGCTCTCAGCGGAAGCCTTTGGGTACACCTGAACTCCCTGGGGGAGCCTTTACGCAACCCCACACTCAACAGGACTCTGCGTCTTCACTCTTTCCTAACAACCCTAAACATAACCCTAACCGCAACAAGAAGCTCAACCCGAGTTAGACCCGAAAAAACACGTACGGTGCCACTTTCTGCCATCAAAAAGTGCTCTCAGCGGAAGCCTTTGGGTACACGTGAACTCCCTGGGGGAGCCTTTACGCAACCCCACACTCAACAGGACTCTGCGTCTTCAGTCTTTCCTAACAACCCTAAACATAACCCTAACCGCAACAAGAAGCTGAACCCGAGTTAGACCCGAAAAAACACGTACGGTGCCACTTTCTGCCATCCAAAAGTGCTCTCAGCGGAAGCCTTTGGGTACACCTGAACTCCCTGGGGGAGCCTTTACGCAACCCCACACTCAACAGGACTCTGCGTCTTCACTCTTTCCTAACAACCCTAAACATAACCCTAACCGCAACAAGAAGCTGAACCCGAGTTAGACCCGAAAAAACACGTACGGTGCCACTTTCTGCCATCAAAAAGTGCTCTGAGCGGCAGACTTTGGGTACACCTGAACTCCCTGGGGGAGCCTTTACGCAACCCCACACTCAACAGGACTCTGCGTCTTCACTCTTTCCTAACAACCCTAAACATAACCCTAACCGCAACAAGAAGCTGAACCCGAGTTAGACCCGAAAAAACACGTACGGTGCCACTTTCTGCCATCAAAAAGTGCTCTCAGCGGAAGCCTTTGGGTACACCTGAACTCCCTGGGGGAGCCTTTACGCAACCCCACACTCAACAGGACTCTGCGTCTTCACTCTTTCCTAACAACCCTAAACATAACCCTAACCGCAACAAGAAGCTGAACCCGAGTTAGACCCGAAAAAACACGTACGGTGCCACTTTCTGCCATCAAAAAGTGCTCTCAGCGGAAGCCTTTGGGTACACCTGAACTCCCTGGGGGAGCCTTTACGCAACCCCACACTCAACAGGACTCTGCGTCTTCACTCTTTCCTAACAACCGTAAACATAACCCTAACCGCAACAAGAAGCTGAACCCGAGTTAGACCCGAAAAAACACGTACGGTGCCACTTTCTGCCATCAAAAAGTGCTCTCAGCGGAAGCCTTTGGGTACACCTGAACTCCCTGGGGGAGCCTTTACGCAACCGCACACTCAACAGGACTCTGCGTCTTCACTCTTTCCTAACAACCCTAAACATATCCCTAACCGCAACAAGAAGCTGAACCCGAGTTAGACCCGAAAAAACACGTACGGTGCCACTTTCTGCCATCAAAAAGTGCTCTCAGCGGAAGCCTTTGGGTACACCTGAACTCCCTGGGGGAGCCTTTACGCAACCTCACACTCAACAGGACTCTGCGTCTTCACTCTTTCCTAACAACCCTAAACATAACCCTAACCGCAACAAGAAGCTGAACCCGAGTTAGACCCGAAAAAACACGTACGGTGCCACTTTCTGCCATCAAAAAGTGCTCTCAGCGGAAGCCTTTGGGTACACCTGAACTCCCTGGGGGAGCATTTACGCAACCCCACACTCAACAGGACTCTGCGTCTTCACTCTTTCCTAACAACCCTAAACATATCCCTAACCGCAACAAGAAGCTGAACCCGAGTTAGACCCGAAAAAACACGTACGGTGCCACTTTCTGCCATCAAAAAGTGCTCTCAGCGGAAGCCTTTGGGTACACCTGAACTCCCTGGGGGAGCCTTTACGCAACCTCACACTCAACAGGACTCTGCGTCTTCACTCTTTCCTAACAACCCTAAACATAACCCTAACCGCAACAAGAAGCTCAACCCGAGTTAGACCCGAAAAAACACGTACGGTGCCACTTTCTGCCATCAAAAAGTGCTCTCAGCGGAAGCCTTTGGGTACACGTGAACTCCCTGGGGGAGCCTTTACGCAACCCCACACTCAACAGGACTCTGCGTCTTCACTCTTTCCTAACAACCCTAAACATAACCCTAACCGCAACAAGAAGCTGAACCCGAGTTAGACCCGAAAAAACACGTACGGTGCCACTTTCTGCCATCAAAAAGTGCTCTCAGCGGAAGCCTTTGGGTACACCTGAACTCCCTGGGGGAGCCTTTACGCAACCCCACACTCAACAGGACTCTGCGTCTTCACTCTTTCCTAACAACCCTAAACATAACCCTAACAGGAACAAGAAGCTCAACCCGAGTTAGACCCGAAAAAACACGTACGGTGCATCTTTCTGCCATCAAAAAGTGCTCTCAGCGGAAGCCTTTGGGTACACCTGAACTCCCTGGGGGAGCCTTTACACAACCCCACACTCAACAGGACTCTGCGTCTTCACTCTTTCCTAACAACCCTAAACATAACCCTAACAGGAACAAGAAGCTCAACCCGAGTTAGACCCGAAAAAACACGTACGGTGCCACTTTCTGCCATCAAAAAGTGCTCTCAGCGGAAGCCTTTGGGTACACCTGAACTCCCTGGGGGAGCCTTTACGCAACCCCACACTCAACAGGACTCTGCGTCTTCGCTCTTTCCTAACAACCCTGAACATAACCCTAACCGCAACAAGAAGCTGAACCCGAGTTAGACCCGAAAAAACACGTACGGTGCCACTTTCTGCCATCAAAAAGTGCTCTCAGCGGAAGCCTTTGGGTACACCTGAACTCCCTGGGGGAGCCTTTACGCAACCGCACACTCAACAGGACTCTGCGTCTTCACTCTTTCCTAACAACCCTAAACATATCCCTAACCGCAACAAGAAGCTGAACCCGAGTTAGACCCGAAAAAACACGTACGGTGCCACTTTCTGCCATCAAAAAGTGCTCTCAGCGGAAGCCTTTGGGTACACCTGAACTCCCTGGGGGAGCCTTTACGCAACCTCACACTCAACAGGACTCTGCGTCTTCACTCTTTCCTAACAACCCTAAACATAACCCTAACCGCAACAAGAAGCTGAACCCGAGTTAGACCCGAAAAAACACGTACGGTGCCACTTTCTGCCATCAAAAAGTGCTCTCAGCGGAAGCCTTTGGGTACACCTGAACTCCCTGGGGGAGCATTTACGCAACCCCACACTCAACAGGACTCTGCGTCTTCACTCTTTCCTAACAACCCTAAACATAACCCTAACCGCAACAAGAAGCTGAACCCGAGTTAGACCCGAAAAAACACGTACGGTGCCACTTTCTGCCATCCAAAAGTGCTCTCAGCGGAAGCCTTTGGGTACACCTGAACTCCCTGGGGGAGCCTTTACGCAACCCCACACTCAACAGGACTCTGCGTCTTCACTCTTTCCTAACAACCCTAAACATAACCCTAACCGCAACAAGAAGCTGAACCCGAGTTAGACCCGAAAAAACACGTACGGTGCCACTTTCTGCCATCAAAAAGTGCTCTCAGCGGAAGCCTTTGGGTACACCTGAACTCCCTGGGGGAGCCTTTACGCAACCCCACACTCAACAGGACTCTGCGTCTTCACTCTTTCCTAACAACCCTAAACATAACCCTAACCGCAACAAGAAGCTGAACCCGAGTTAGACCCGAAAAAACACGTACGGTGCCACTTTCTGCCATCAAAAAGTGCTCTCAGCGGAAGCCTTTGGGTACACCTGAACTCCCTGGGGGAGCCTTTACGCAACCCCACACTCAACAGGACTCTGCGTCTTCACTCTTTCCTAACAACCCTAAACATAACCCTAACCGCAACAAGAAGCTCAACCCGAGTTAGACCCGAAAAAAAACGTACGGTGCCACTTTCTGCCATCCAAAAGTGCTCTCAGCGGAAGCCTTTGGGTACACCTGAACTCCCTGGGGGAGCCTTTACGCAACCCCACACTCAACAGGACTCTGCGTCTTCACTCTTTCCTAACAACCCTAAACATAACCCTAACCGCAACAAGAAGCTGAACCCGAGTTAGACCCGAAAAAACACGTACGGTGCCACTTTCTGCCATCCAAAAGTGCTCTCAGCGGAAGCCTTTGGGTACACCTGAACTCCCTGGGGGAGCCTTTACGCAACCCCACACTCAACAGGACTCTGCGTCTTCACTCTTTCCTAACAACCCTAAACATAACCCTAACCGCAACAAGAAGCTGAACCCGAGTTAGACCCGAAAAAACACGTACGGTGCCACTTTCTGCCATCAAAAAGTGCTCTCAGCGGAAGCCTTTGGGTACACCTGAACTCCCTGGGGGAGCCTTTACGCAA
The DNA here is from genome assembly GCF_964211835.1 of Anser anser. Taxonomy (NCBI): domain Eukaryota; kingdom Metazoa; phylum Chordata; class Aves; order Anseriformes; family Anatidae; genus Anser; species Anser anser. Next base: position 46,274 of record NW_028153778.1, read on the forward strand.
CCCCACACTCAACAGGACTCTGCGTCTTCACTCTTTCCTAACAACCCTAAACATAACCCTAACCGCAACAAGAAGCTGAACCCGAGTTAGACCCGAAAAAACACGTACGGTGCCACTTTCTGCCATCAAAAAGTGCTCTCAGCGGAAGCCTTTGGGTACACCTGAACTCCCTGGGGGAGCCTTTACGCAACCCCACACTCAACAGGACTCTGCGTCTTCACTCTTTCCTAACAACCCTAAACATAACCCTAACCGCAACAAGAAGCTGAACCCGAGTTAGACCCGAAAAAACACGTACGGTGCCACTTTCTGCCATCAAAAAGTGCTCTCAGCGGAAGCCTTTGGGTACACCTGAACTCCCTGGGGGAGCCTTTACGCAACCGCACACTCAACAGGACTCTGCGTCTTCACTCTTTCCTAACAACCCTAAACATATCCCTAACCGCAACAAGAAGCTGAACCCGAGTTAGACCCGAAAAAACACGTACGGTGCCACTTTCTGCCATCAAAAAGTGCTCTCAGCGGAAGCCTTTGGGTACACCTGAACTCCCTGGGGGAGCCTTTACGCAACCTCACACTCAACAGGACTCTGCGTCTTCACTCTTTCCTAACAACCCTAAACATAACCCTAACCGCAACAAGAAGCTGAACCCGAGTTAGACCCGAAAAAACACGTACGGTGCCACTTTCTGCCATCAAAAAGTGCTCTCAGCGGAAGCCTTTGGGTACACCTGAACTCCCTGGGGGAGCATTTACGCAACCCCACACTCAACAGGACTCTGCGTCTTCACTCTTTCCTAACAACCCTAAACATATCCCTAACCGCAACAAGAAGCTGAACCCGAGTTAGACCCGAAAAAACACGTACGGTGCCACTTTCTGCCATCAAAAAGTGCTCTCAGCGGAAGCCTTTGGGTACACCTGAACTCCCTGGGGGAGCCTTTACGCAACCTCACACTCAACAGGACTCTGCGTCTTCACTCTTTCCTAACAACCCTAAACATAACCCTAACCGCAACAAGAAGCTGAACCCGAGTTAGACCCGAAAAAACACGTACGGTGCCACTTTCTGCCATCAAAAAGTGCTCTCAGCGGAAGCCTTTGGGTACACGTGAACTCCCTGGGGGAGCCTTTACGCAACCCCACACTCAACAGGACTCTGCGTCTTCACTCTTTCCTAACAACCCTAAACATAACCCTAACCGCAACAAGAAGCTGAACCCGAGTTAGACCCGAAAAAACACGTACGGTGCCACTTTCTGCCATCAAAAAGTGCTCTCAGCGGAAGCCTTTGGGTACACCTGAACTCCCTGGGGGAGCCTTTACGCAACCCCACACTCAACAGGACTCTGCGTCTTCACTCTTTCCTAACAACCCTAAACATAACCCTAACAGGAACAAGAAGCTCAACCCGAGTTAGACCCGAAAAAACACGTACGGTGCATCTTTCTGCCATCAAAAAGTGCTCTCAGCGGAAGCCTTTGGGTACACCTGAACTCCCTGGGGGAGCCTTTACACAACCCCACACTCAACAGGACTCTGCGTCTTCACTCTTTCCTAACAACCCTAAACATAACCCTAACAGGAACAAGAAGCTCAACCCGAGTTAGACCCGAAAAAACACGTACGGTGCCACTTTCTGCCATCAAAAAGTGCTCTCAGCGGAAGCCTTTGGGTACACCTGAACTCCCTGGGGGAGCCTTTACGCAACCCCACACTCAACAGGACTCTGCGTCTTCGCTCTTTCCTAACAACCCTGAACATAACCCTAACCGCAACAAGAAGCTGAACCCGAGTTAGACCCGAAAAAACACGTACGGTGCCACTTTCTGCCATCAAAAAGTGCTCTCAGCGGAAGCCTTTGGGTACACCTGAACTCCCTGGGGGAGCCTTTACGCAACCGCACACTCAACAGGACTCTGCGTCTTCACTCTTTCCTAACAACCCTAAACATATCCCTAACCGCAACAAGAAGCTGAACCCGAGTTAGACCCGAAAAAACACGTACGGTGCCACTTTCTGCCATCAAAAAGTGCTCTCAGCGGAAGCCTTTGGGTACACCTGAACTCCCTGGGGGAGCCTTTACGCAACCTCACACTCAACAGGACTCTGCGTCTTCACTCTTTCCTAACAACCCTAAACATAACCCTAACCGCAACAAGAAGCTGAACCCGAGTTAGACCCGAAAAAACACGTACGGTGCCACTTTCTGCCATCAAAAAGTGCTCTCAGCGGAAGCCTTTGGGTACACCTGAACTCCCTGGGGGAGCATTTACGCAACCCCACACTCAACAGGACTCTGCGTCTTCACTCTTTCCTAACAACCCTAAACATAACCCTAACCGCAACAAGAAGCTGAACCCGAGTTAGACCCGAAAAAACACGTACGGTGCCACTTTCTGCCATCCAAAAGTGCTCTCAGCGGAAGCCTTTGGGTACACCTGAACTCCCTGGGGGAGCCTTTACGCAACCCCACACTCAACAGGACTCTGCGTCTTCACTCTTTCCTAACAACCCTAAACATAACCCTAACAGGAACAAGAAGCTCAACCCGAGTTAGACCCGAAAAAACACGTACGGTGCATCTTTCTGCCATCAAAAAGTGCTCTCAGCGGAAGCCTTTGGGTACACCTGAACTCCGTGGGGGAGCCTTTACACAACCCCACACTCAACAGGACTCTGCGTCTTCACTCTTTCCTAACAACCCTAAACATAACCCTAACAGGAACAAGAAGCTCAACCCGAGTTAGACCCGAAAAAACACGTACGGTGCCACTTTCTGCCATCAAAAAGTGCTCTCAGCGGAAGCCTTTGGGTACACCTGAACTCCCTGGGGGAGCCTTTACGCAACCCCACACTCAACAGGACTCTGCGTCTTCACTCTTTCCTAACAACCCTAAACATAACCCTAACCGCAACAAGAAGCTGAACCCGAGTTAGACCCGAAAAAACACGTACGGTGCCACTTTCTGCCATCAAAAAGTGCTCTCAGCGGAAGCCTTTGGGTACACCTGAACTCCCTGGGGGAGCCTTTACGCAACCCCACACTCAACAGGACTCTGCGTCTTCACTCTTTCCTAACAACCCTAAACATAACCCTAACCGCAACAAGAAGCTCAACCCGAGTTAGACCCGAAAAAACACGTACGGTGCCACTTTCTGCCATCAAAAAGTGCTCTCAGCGGAAGCCTTTGGGTACACCTGAACTCCCTGGGGGAGCCTTTACGCAACCCCACACTCAACAGGACTCTGCGTCTTCACTCTTTCCTAACAACCCTAAACATAACCCTAACCGCAACAAGAAGCTGAACCCGAGTTAGACCCGAAAAAACACGTACGGTGCCACTTTCTGCCATCCAAAAGTGCTCTCAGCGGAAGCCTTTGGGTACACCTGAACTCCCTGGGGGAGCCTTTACGCAACCCCACACTCAACAGGACTCTGCGTCTTCACTCTTTCCTAACAACCCTAAACATAACCCTAACCGCAACAAGAAGCTGAACCCGAGTTAGACCCGAAAAAACACGTACGGTGCCACTTTCTGCCATCAAAAAGTGCTCTCAGCGGAAGCCTTTGGGTACACCTGAACTCCCTGGGGGAGCCTTTACGCAACCCCACACTCAACAGGACTCTGCGTCTTCACTCTTTCCTAACAACCCTAAACATAACCCTAACCGCAACAAGAAGCTGAACCCGAGTTAGACCCGAAAAAACACGTACGGTGCCACTTTCTGCCATCAAAAAGTGCTCTCAGCGGAAGCCTTTGGGTACACCTGAACTCCCTGGGGGAGCCTTTACGCAACCCCACACTCAACAGGACTCTGCGTCTTCACTCTTTCCTAACAACCCTAAACATAACCCTAACCGCAACAAGAAGCTGAACCCGAGTTAGACCCGAAAAAACACGTACGGTGCCACTTTCTGCCATCAAAAAGTGCTCTCAGCGGAAGCCTTTGGGTACACCTGAACTCCCTGGGGGAGCCTTTACGCAACCCCACACTCAACAGGACTCTGCGTCTTCACTCTTTCCTAACAACCCTAAACATAACCCTAACCGCAACAAGAAGCTCAACCCGAGTTAGACCCGAAAAAACACGTACGGTGCCACTTTCTGCCATCAAAAAGTGCTCTCAGCGGAAGCCTTTGGGTACACCTGAACTCCCTGGGGGAGCCTTTACGCAACCCCACACTCAACAGGACTCTGCGTCTTCACTCTTTCCTAACAACCCTAAACATAACCCTAACCGCAACAAGAAGCTGAACCCGAGTTAGACCCGAAAAAACACGTACGGTGCCACTTTCTGCCATCAAAAAGTGCTCTCAGCGGAAGCCTTTGGGTACACCTGAACTCCCTGGGGGAGCCTTTACGCAACCCCACACTCAACAGGACTCTGCGTCTTCACTCTTTCCTAACAACCCTAAACATAACCCTAACCGCAACAAGAAGCTGAACCCGAGTTAGACCCGAAAAAACACGTACGGTGCCACTTTCTGCCATCAAAAAGTGCTCTCAGCGGAAGCCTTTGGGTACACCTGAACTCCCTGGGGGAGCCTTTACGCAACCCCACACTCAACAGGACTCTGCGTCTTCACTCTTTCCTAACAACCCTAAACATAACCCTAACCGCAACAAGAAGCTCAACCCGAGTTAGACCCGAAAAAACACGTACGGTGCCACTTTCTGCCATCAAAAAGTGCTCTCAGCGGAAGCCTTTGGGTACACGTGAACTCCCTGGGGGAGCCTTTACGCAACCCCACACTCAACAGGACTCTGCGTCTTCAGTCTTTCCTAACAACCCTAAACATAACCCTAACCGCAACAAGAAGCTGAACCCGAGTTAGACCCGAAAAAACACGTACGGTGCCACTTTCTGCCATCAAAAAGTGCTCTCAGCGGAAGCCTTTGGGTACACCTGAACTCCCTGGGGGAGCCTTTACGCAACCCCACACTCAACAGGACTCTGCGTCTTCACTCTTTCCTAACAACCCTAAACATAACCCTAACCGCAACAAGAAGCTGAACCCGAGTTAGACCCGAAAAAACACGTACGGTGCCACTTTCTGCCATCAAAAAGTGCTCTCAGCGGAAGCCTTTGGGTACACCTGAACTCCCTGGGGGAGCCTTTACGCAACCCCACACTCAACAGGACTCTGCGTCTTCGCTCTTTCCTAACAACCTTAACATAACCCTAACCGCAACAAGAAGCTGAACCCGAGTTAGACCCGAAAAAACACGTACGGTGCCACTTTCTGCCATCCAAAAGTGCTCTCAGCGGAAGCCTTTGGGTACACCTGAACTCCCTGGGGGAGCCTTTACGCAACCGCACAGTCAACAGGACTCTGCGTCTTCACTCTTTCCTAACAACCCTAAACATAACCCTAACCGCAACAAGAAGCTGAACCCGAGTTAGACCCGAAAAAACACGTACGGTGCCACTTTCTGCCATCAAAAAGTGCTCTCAGCGGAAGCCTTTGGGTACACCTGAACTCCCTGGGGGAGCCTTTACGCAACCTCACACTCAACAGGACTCTGCGTCTTCACTCTTTCCTAACAACCCTAAACATAACCCTAACCGCAACAAGAAGCTGAACCCGAGTTAGACCCGAAAAAACACGTACGGTGCCACTTTCTGCCATCCAAAAGTGCTCTCAGCGGAAGCCTTTGGGTACACCTGAACTCCCTGGGGGAGCCTTTACGCAACCCCACACTCAACAGGACTCTGCGTCTTCACTCTTTCCTAACAACCCTAAACATAACCCTAACCGCAACAAGAAGCTGAACCCGAGTTAGACCCGAAAAAACACGTACGGTGCCACTTTCTGCCATCAAAAAGTGCTCTGAGCGGCAGCCTTTGGGTACACCTGAACTCCCTGGGGGAGCCTTTACGCAACCCCACACTCAACAGGACTCTGCGTCTTCACTCTTTCCTAACAACCCTAAACATAACCCTAACCGCAACAAGAAGCTGAACCCGAGTTAGACCCGAAAAAACACGTACGGTGCCACTTTCTGCCATCAAAAAGTGCTCTCAGCGGAAGCCTTTGGGTACACCTGAACTCCCTGGGGGAGCCTTTACACAACCCCACACTCAACAGGACTCTGCGTCTTCACTCTTTCCTAACAACCCTAAACATAACCCTAACCGCAACAAGAAGCTGAACCCAAGTTAGACCCGAAAAAACACGTACGGTGCCACTTTCTGCCATCCAAAAGTGCTCTCAGCGGAAGCCTTTGGGTACACCTGAACTCCCTGGGGGAGCCTTTACGCAACCCCACACTCAACAGGACTCTGCGTCTTCACTCTTTCCTAACAACCCTAAACATAACCCTAACCGCAACAAGAAGCTGAACCCGAGTTAGACCCGAAAAAACACGTACGGTGCCACTTTCTGCCATCAAAAAGTGCTCTCAGCGGAAGCCTTTGGGTACACCTGAACTCCCTGGGGGAGCCTTTACGCAACCCCACACTCAACAGGACTCTGCGTCTTCACTCTTTCCTAACAACCCTAAACATAACCCTAACCGCAACAAGAAGCTGAACCCGAGTTAGACCCGAAAAAACACGTACGGTGCCACTTTCTGCCATCAAAAAGTGCTCTCAGCGGAAGCCTTTGGGTACACCTGAACTCCCTGGGGGAGCCTTTACGCAACCCCACACTCAACAGGACTCTGCGTCTTCGCTCTTTCCTAACAACCTTAACATAACCCTAACCGCAACAAGAAGCTGAACCCGAGTTAGACCCGAAAAAACACGTACGGTGCCACTTTCTGCCATCCAAAAGTGCTCTCAGCGGAAGCCTTTGGGTACACCTGAACTCCCTGGGGGAGCCTTTACGCAACCGCACAGTCAACAGGACTCTGCGTCTTCACTCTTTCCTAACAACCCTAAACATAACCCTAACCGCAACAAGAAGCTGAACCCGAGTTAGACCCGAAAAAACACGTACGGTGCCACTTTCTGCCATCAAAAAGTGCTCTCAGCGGAAGCCTTTGGGTACACCTGAACTCCCTGGGGGAGCCTTTACGCAACCTCACACTCAACAGGACTCTGCGTCTTCACTCTTTCCTAACAACCCTAAACATAACCCTAACCGCAACAAGAAGCTGAACCCGAGTTAGACCCGAAAAAACACGTACGGTGCCACTTTCTGCCATCAAAAAGTGCTCTCAGCGGAAGCCTTTGGGTACACCTGAACTCCCTGGGGGAGCCTTTACGCAACCCCACACTCAACAGGACTCTGCGTCTTCACTCTTTCCTAACAACCCTAAACATAACCCTAACCGCAACAAGAAGCTGAACCCGAGTTAGACCCGAAAAAACACGTACGGTGCCACTTTCTGCCATCAAAAAGTGCTCTCAGCGGAAGCCTTTGGGTACACCTGAACTCCCTGGGGGAGCCTTTACGCAACCCCACACTCAACAGGACTCTGCGTCTTCACTCTTTCCTAACAACCCTAAACATAACCCTAACCGCAACAAGAAGCTGAACCCGAGTTAGACCCGAAAAAACACGTACGGTGCCACTTTCTGCCATCAAAAAGTGCTCTCAGCGGAAGCCTTTGGGTACACCTGAACTCCCTGGGGGAGCCTTTACACAACCCCACACTCAACAGGACTCTGCGTCTTCACTCTTTCCTAACAACCCTAAACATAACCCTAACCGCAACAAGAAGCTGAACCCAAGTTAGACCCGAAAAAACACGTACGGTGCCACTTTCTGCCATCAAAAAGTGCTCTCAGCGGAAGCCTTTGGGTACACCTGAACTCCCTGGGGGAGCCTTTACGCAACCCCACACTCAACAGGACTCTGCGTCTTCACTCTTTCCTAACAACCCTAAACATAACCCTAACCGCAACAAGAAGCTGAACCCGAGTTAGACCCGAAAAAACACGTACGGTGCCACTTTCTGCCATCAAAAAGTGCTCTCAGCGGAAGCCTTTGGGTACACCTTAACTCCCTGGGGGAGTCTTTACGCAACCCCACACTCAACAGGACTCTGCGTCTTCACTCTTTCCTAACAACCCTGAACATAACCCTAACCGCAACAAGAAGCTGAACCCGAGTTAGACCCGAAAAAACACGTACGGTGCCACTTTCTGCCATCAAAAAGTGCTCTCAGCGGAAGCCTTTGGGTACACCTGAACTCCCTGGGGGAGCCTTTACGCAACCTCACACTCAACAGGACTCTGCGTCTTCACTCTTTCCTAACAACCCTAAACATAACCCTAACCGCAACAAGAAGCTGAACCCGAGTTAGACCCGAAAAAACACGTACGGTGCCACTTTCTGCCATCAAAAAGTGCTCTCAGCGGAAGCCTTTGGGTACACCTGAACTCCCTGGGGGAGCCTTTACGCAACCCCACACTCAACAGGACTCTGCGTCTTCACTCTTTCCTAACAACCCTAAACATAACCCTAACCGCAACAAGAAGCTCAACCCGAGTTAGACCCGAAAAAACACGTACGGTGCCACTTTCTGCCATCAAAAAGTGCTCTCAGCGGAAGCCTTTGGGTACACCTGAACTCCCTGGGGGAGCCTTTACGCAACCCCACACTCAACAGGACTCTGCGTCTTCACTCTTTCCTAACAACCCTAAACATAACCCTAACCGCAACAAGAAGCTGAACCCGAGTTAGACCCGAAAAAACACGTACGGTGCCACTTTCTGCCATCAAAAAGTGCTCTCAGCGGAAGCCTTTGGGTACACCTGAACTCCCTGGGGGAGCCTTTACACAACCCCACACTCAACAGGACTCTGCGTCTTCACTCTTTCCTAACAACCCTAAACATAACCCTAACCGCAACAAGAAGCTGAACCCGAGTTAGACCCGAAAAAACACGTACGGTGCCACTTTCTGCCATCAAAAAGTGCTCTCAGCGGAAGCCTTTGGGTACACCTGAACTCCCTGGGGGAGCCTTTACGCAACCCCACACTCAACAGGACTCTGCGTCTTCACTCTTTCCTAACAACCCTAAACATAACCCTAACCGCAACAAGAAGCTGAACCCGAGTTAGACCCGAAAAAACACGTACGGTGCCACTTTCTGCCATCAAAAAGTGCTCTCAGCGGAAGCCTTTGGGTACACCTGAACTCCCTGGGGGAGCCTTTACGCAACCCCACACTCAACAGGACTCTGCGTCTTCACTCTTTCCTAACAACCCTGAACATAACCCTAACCGCAACAAGAAGCTGAACCCGAGTTAGACCCGAAAAAACACGTACGGTGCCACTTTCTGCCATCAAAAAGTGCTCTCAGCGGAAGCCTTTGGGTACACCTGAACTCCCTGGGGGAGCCTTTACGCAACCCCACACTCAACAGGACTCTGCGTCTTCACTCTTTCCTAACAACCCTAAACATAACCCTAACCGCAACAAGAAGCTGAACCCGAGTTAGACCCGAAAAAACACGTACGGTGCCACTTTCTGCCATCAAAAAGTGCTCTCAGCGGAAGCCTTTGGGTACACCTGAACTCCCTGGGGGAGCCTTTACGCAACCCCACACTCAACAGGACTCTGCGCCTTCACTCTTTCCTAACAACCCTAAACATAACCCTAACCGCAAGAAGAAGCTGAACCCGAGTTAGACCCGAAAAAACACGTACGGTGCCACTTTCTGCCATCCAAAAGTGCTCTCAGCGGAAGCCTTTGGGTACACCTGAACTCCCTGGGGGAGCCTTTACGCAACCCCACACTCAACAGGACTCTGCGTCTTCACTCTTTCCTAACAACCCTAAACATAACCCTAACCGCAACAAGAAGCTGAACCCGAGTTAGACCCGAAAAAACACGTACGGTGCCACTTTCTGCCATCAAAAAGTGCTCTCAGCGGAAGCCTTTGGGTACACCTGAACTCCCTGGGGGAGTCTTTACGCAACCCCACACTCAACAGGACTCTGCGTCTTCACTCTTTCCTAACAACCCTAAACATAACCCTAACCGCAACAAGAAGCTGAACCCGAGTTAGACCCGAAAAAACACGTACGGTGCCACTTTCTGCCATCAAAAAGTGCTCTCAGCGGAAGCCTTTGGGTACACCTGAACTCCCTGGGGGAGCCTTTACGCAACCCCACACTCAACAGGACTCTGCGTCTTCACTCTTTCCTAACAACCCTAAACATAACCCTAACCGCAACAAGAAGCTCAACCCGAGTTAGACCCGAAAAAACACGTACGGTGCCACTTTCTGCCATCAAAAAGTGCTCTCAGCGGAAGCCTTTGGGTACACCTGAACTCCCTGGGGGAGCCTTTACGCAACCCCACACTCAACAGGACTCTGCGTCTTCACTCTTTCCTAACAACCCTAAACATAACCCTAACCGCAACAAGAAGCTGAACCCGAGTTAGACCCGAAAAAACACGTACGGTGCCACTTTCTGCCATCAAAAAGTGCTCTCAGCGGAAGCCTTTGGGTACACCTGAACTCCCTGGGGGAGCCTTTACGCAACCCCACACTCAACAGGACTCTGCGCCTTCACTCTTTCCTAACAACCCTAAACATAACCCTAACCGCAACAAGAAGCTGAACCCGAGTTAGACCCGAAAAAACACGTACGGTGCCACTTTCTGCCATCCAAAAGTGCTCTCAGCGGAAGCCTTTGGGTACACCTGAACTCCCTGGGGGAGCCTTTACGCAACCCCACACTCAACAGGACTCTGAGTCTTCACTCTTTCCTAACAACCCTAAACATAACCCTAACCTCAACAAGAAGCTGAACCCGAGTTAGACCCGAAAAAACACGTACGGTGCCACTTTCTGCCATCAAAAAGTGCTCTCAGCGGAAGCCTTTGGGTACACCTGAACTCCCTGGGGGAGCCTTTACGCAACCCCACACTCAACAGGACTCTGCGTCTTCACTCTTTCCTAACAACCCTAAACATAACCCTAACCGCAACAAGAAGCTGAACCCGAGTAAGACCCGAAAAAACACGTACGGTGCCACTTTCTGCCATCAAAAAGTGCTCTCAGCGGAAGCCTTTGGGTACACCTGAACTCCCTGGGGGAGCCTTTACGCAACCCCACACTCAACAGGACTCTGCGTCTTCGCTCTTTCCTAACAACCCTAAACATAACCCTAACCGCAACAAGAAGCTGAACCCGAGTTAGACCCGAAAAAACACGTACGGTGCCACTTTCTGCCATCAAAAAGTGCTCTCAGCGGAAGCCTTTGGGTACACCTGAACTCCCTGGGGGAGCCTTTACGCAACCCCACACTCAACAGGACTCTGCGTCTTCACTCTTTCCTAACAACCCTAAACATAACCCTAACCGCAACAAGAAGCTGAACCCGAGTTAGACCCGAAAAAACACGTACGGTGCCACTTTCTGCCATCAAAAAGTGCTCTCAGCGGAAGCCTTTGCGTACACCTGAACTCCCTGGGGGAGCCTTTATGCAACCCCACACTCAACAGGACTCTGCGTCTTCACTCTTTCCTAACAACCCTAAACATAACCCTAACCGCAACAAGAAGCTGAACCCGAGTTAGACCCGAAAAAACACGTACGGTGCCACTTTCTGCCATCAAAAAGTGCTCTCAGCGGAAGCCTTTGGGTACACCTGAACTCCCTGGGGGAGCCTTTACGCAACCCCACACTCAACAGGACTCTGCGTCTTCACTCTTTCCTAACAACCCTAAACATAACCCTAACCGCAACAAGAAGCTGAACCCGAGTTAGACCCGAAAAAACACGTACGGTGCCACTTTCTGCCATCAAAAAGTGCTCTCAGCGGAAGCCTTTGGGTACACCTGAACTCCCTGGGGGAGCCTTTACGCAACCCCACACTCAACAGGACTCTGCGTCTTCACTCTTTCCTAACAACCCTAAACATAACCCTAACCGCAACAAGAAGCTGAACCCGAGTTAGACCCGAAAAAACACGTACGGTGCCACTTTCTGCCATCAAAAAGTGCTCTCAGCGGAAGCCTTTGGGTACACCTGAACTCCCTGGGGGAGCCTTTACGCAACCCCACACTCAACAGGACTCTGCGTCTTCGCTCTTTCCTAACAACCCTAAACATAACCCTAACCGCAACAAGAAGCTGAACCCGAGTTAGACCCGAAAAAACACGTACGGTGCCACTTTCTGCCATCCAAAAGTGCTCTCAGCGGAAGCCTTTGGGTACACCTGAACTCCCTGGGGGAGCCTTTACGCAACCCCACACTCAACAGGACTCTGCGTCTTCACTCTTTCCTAACAACCCTAAACATAACCCTAACCGCAACAAGAAGCTGAACCCGAGTTAGACCCGAAAAAACACGTACGGTGCCACTTTCTGCCATCAAAAAGTGCTCTCAGCGGAAGCCTTTGCGTACACCTGAACTCCCTGGGGGAGCCTTTATGCAACCCCACACTCAACAGGACTCTGCGTCTTCACTCTTTCCTAACAACCCTAAACATAACCCTAACCGCAACAAGAAGCTGAACCCGAGTTAGACCCGAAAAAACACGTACGGTGCCACTTTCTGCCATCAAAAAGTGCTCTCAGCGGAAGCCTTTGGGTACACCTGAACTCCCTGGGGGAGCCTTTACGCAACCCCACACTCAACAGGACTCTGCGTCTTCACTCTTTCCTAACAACCCTAAACATAACCCTAACCGCAACAAGAAGCTGAACCCGAGTTAGACCCGAAAAAACACGTACGGTGCCACTTTCTGCCATCAAAAAGTGCTCTGAGCGGAAGCCTTTGGGTACACCTGAACTCCCTGGGGGAGCCTTTACGCAACCCCACACTCAACAGGACTCTGCGTCTTCGCTCTTTCCTAACAACCCTAAACATAACCCTAACCGCAACAAGAAGCTGAACCCGAGTTAGACCCGAAAAAACACGTACGGTGCCACTTTCTGCCATCAAAAAGTGCTCTCAGCGGAAGCCTTTGGGTACACCTTAACTCCCTGGGGGAGTCTTTACGCAACCCCACACTCAACAGGACTCTGCGTCTTCACTCTTTCCTAACAACCCTAAACATAACCCTAACCGCAACAAGAAGCTGAACCCGAGTTAGACCCGAAAAAACACGTACGGTGCCACTTTCTGCCATCAAAAAGTGCTCTCAGCGGAAGCCTTTGGGTACACCTGAACTCCCTGGGGGAGCCTTTACGCAACCCCACACTCAACAGGACTCTGCGTCTTCACTCTTTCCTAACAACCCTAAACATAACCCTAACCGCAACAAGAAGCTCAACCCGAGTTAGACCCGAAAAAACACGTACGGTGCCACTTTCTGCCATCAAAAAGTGCTCTCAGCGGAAGCCTTTGGGTACACCTGAACTCCCTGGGGGAGCCTTTACGCAACCCCACACTCAACAGGACTCTGCGTCTTCACTCTTTCCTAACAACCCTAAACATAACCCTAACCGCAACAAGAAGCTCAACCCGAGTTAGACCCGAAAAAACACGTACGGTGCCACTTTCTGCCATCAAAAAGTGCTCTCAGCGGAAGCCTTTGGGTACACCTGAACTCCCTGGGGGAGCCTTTACGCAACCCCACACTCAACAGGACTCTGCGTCTTCACTCTTTCCTAACAACCCTAAACATAACCCTAACCGCAACAAGAAGCTGAACCCGAGTTAGACCCGAAAAAACACGTACGGTGCCACTTTCTGCCATCAAAAAGTGCTCTCAGCGGAAGCCTTTGGGTACACCTGAACTCCCTGGGGGAGCCTTTACGCAACCCCACACTCAACAGGACTCTGAGTCTTCACTCTTTCCTAACAACCCTAAACATAACCCTAACCGCAACAAGAAGCTGAACCCGAGTTAGACCCGAAAAAACACGTACGGTGCCACTTTCTGCCATCAAAAAGTGCTCTCAGCGGAAGCCTTTGGGTACACCTGAACTCCCTGGGGGAGCCTTTACGCAACCCCGCACTCAACAGGACTCTGCGTCTTCACTCTTTCCTAACAACCCTAAACATAACCCTAACCGCAACAAGAAGCTGAACCCGAGTTAGACCCGAAAAAACACGTACGGTGCCACTTTCTGCCATCAAAAAGTGCTCTCAGCGGAAGCCTTTGGGTACACCTGAACTCCCTGGGGGAGCCTTTACGCAACCCCACACTCAACAGGACTCTGCGTCTTCACCCTTTCCTAACAACCCTAAACATAACCCTAACCGCAACAAGAAGCTGAACCCGAGTTAGACCCGAAAAAACACGTACGGTGCCACTTTCTGCCATCAAAAAGTGCTCTCAGCGGAAGCCTTTGGGTACACCTGAACTCCCTGGGGGAGCCTTTACACAACCCCACACTCAACAGGACTCTGCGTCTTCACTCTTTCCTAACAACCCTAAACATAACCCTAACCGCAACAAGAAGCTGAACCCGAGTTAGACCCGAAAAAACACGTACGGTGCCACTTTCTGCCATCCAAAAGTGCTCTCAGCGGAAGCCTTTGGGTACACCTGAACTCCCTGGGGGAGCCTTTACGCAACCGCACACTCAACAGGACTCTGCGTCTTCACTCTTTCCTAACAACCCTAAACATAACCCTAACCGCAACAAGAAGCTGAACCCGAGTTAGACCCGAAAAAACACGTACGGTGCCACTTTCTGCCATCAAAAAGTGCTCTCAGCGGAAGCCTTTGGGTACACCTGAACTCCCTGGGGGAGCCTTTACGCAACCCCACACTCAACAGGACTCTGCGTCTTCACTCTTTCCTAACAACCCTAAACATAACCCTAACCGCAACAAGAAGCTGAACCCGAGTTAGACCCGAAAAAAAACGGACGGTGCCACTTTCTGCCATCAAAAAGTGCTCTCAGCGGAAGCCTTTGGGTACACCTGAACTCCCTGGGGGAGCCTTTACGCAACCCCACACTCAACAGGACTCTGCGTCTTCACTCTTTCCTAACAACCCTAAACATAACCCTAACCGCAACAAGAAGCTGAACCCGAGTTAGACCCGAAAAAACACGTACGGTGCCACTTTCTGCCATCAAAAAGTGCTCTCAGCGGAAGCCTTTGGGTACACCTGAACTCCCTGGGGGAGCCTTTACGCAACCCCACACTCAACAGGACTCTGCGCCTTCACTCTTTCCTAACAACGTTAAACATAACCCTAACCGCAACAATAAGCTGAACCCGAGTTAGACCCGAAAAAACACGTACGGTGCCACTTTCTGCGATCAAAAAGTGCTCTCAGCGGAAGCCTTTGGGTACACCTGAACTCCCTGGGGGAGCCTTTACGCAACCCCACACTCAACAGGACTCTGCGTCTTCACTCTTTCCTAACAACCCTAAACATAACCCTAACCGCAACAAGAAGCTGAACCCGAGTTAGACCCGAAAAAACACGTACGGTGCCACTTTCTGCCATCAAAAAGTGCTCTCAGCGGAAGCCTTTGGGTACACCTGAACTCCCTGGGGGAGCCTTTACGCAACCCCACACTCAACAGGACTCTGCGTCTTCACTCTTTCCTAACAACCCTAAACATAACCCTAACCGCAACAAGAAGCTGAACCCGAGTTAGACCCGAAAAAACACGTACGGTGCCACTTTCTGCCATCAAAAAGTGCTCTCAGCGGAAGCCTTTGGGTACACCTGAACTCCCTGGGGGAGCCTTTACGCAACCCCACACTCAACAGGACTCTGCGTCTTCACTCTTTCCTAACAACCCTAAACATAACCCTAACCGCAACAAGAAGCTGAACCCGAGTTAGACCCGAGAAAACACGTACGGTGCCACTTTCTGCCATCAAAAAGTGCTCTCAGCGGAAGCCTTTGGGTACACCTGAACTCCCTGGGGGAGCCTTTACGCAACCCCACACTCAACAGGACTCTGCGTCTTCGCTCTTTCCTAACAACCCTAAACATAACCCTAACCGCAACAAAAAGCTGAACCCGAGTTAGACCCGAAAAAACACGTACGGTGCCACTTTCTGCCATCCAAAAGTGCTCTCAGCGGAAGCCTTTGGGTACACCTGAACTCCCTGGGGGAGCCTTTACGCAACCCCACACTCAACAGGACTCTGCGTCTTCACTCTTTCCTAACAACCCTAAACATAACCCTAACCGCAACAAGAAGCTGAACCCGAGTTAGACCCGAAAAAACACGTACGGTGCCACTTTCTGCCATCAAAAAGTGCTCTCAGCGGAAGCCTTTGGGTACACCTGAACTCCCTGGGGGAGCCTTTACGCAACCCCACACTCAACAGGACTCTGCGTCTTCACTCTTTCCTAACAACCCTAAACATAACCCTAACAGGAACAAGAAGCTCAACCCGAGTTAGACCCGAAAAAACACGTACGGTGCCACTTTCTGCCATCAAAAAGTGCTCTCAGCGGAAGCCTTTGGGTACACCTGAACTCCCTGGGGGAGCCTTTACACAACCCCACACTCAACAGGACTCTGCGTCTTCACTCTTTCCTAACAACCCTAAACATAACCCTAACCGCAACAAGAAGCTGAACCCGAGTTAGACCCGAAAAAACACGTACGGTGCCACTTTCTGCCATCAAAAAGTGCTCTCAGCGGAAGCCTTTGGGTACACGTGAACTCCCTGGGGGAGCCTTTACGCAACCCCACACTCAACAGGACTCTGCGTCTTCACTCTTTCCTAACAACCCTAAACATAACCCTAACCGCAACAAGAAGCTGAACCCGAGTTAGACCAGAAAAAACACGTACGGTGCCACTTTCTGCCATCAAAAAGTGCTCTCAGCGGAAGCCTTTGGGTACACCTGAACTCCCTGGGGGAGCCTTTACGCAACCCCACACTCAACAGGACTCTGCGTCTTCACTCTTTCCTAACAACCCTAAACATAACCCTAACCGCAACAAGAAGCTCAACCCGAGTTAAACCCGAAAAAACACGTACGGTGCCACTTTCTGCCATCAAAAAGTGCTCTCAGCGGAAGCCTTTGGGTACACCTGAACTCCCTGGGGGAGCCTTTACGCAACCCCACACTCAACAGGACTCTGCGTCTTCACTCTTTCCTAACAACCCTAAACATAACCCTAACCGCAACAAGAAGCTGAACCCGAGTTAGACCCGAAAAAACACGTACGGTGCCACTTTTTGCCATCAAAAAGTGCTCTCAGCGGAAGCCTTTGGGTACACCTGAACTCCCTGGGGGAGCCTTTACGCAACCCCACACTCAACAGGACTCTGCGTCTTCACTCTTTCCTAACAACCCTAAACATAACCCTAACCGCAACAAGAAGCTGAACCCGAGTTAGACCCGAAAAAACACGTACGGTGCCACTTTCTGCCATCCAAAAGTGCTCTCAGCGGAAGCCTTTGGGTACACCTGAACTCCCTGGGGGAGCATTTACGCAACCCCACACTCAACAGGACTCTGCGTCTTCACTCTTTCCTAACAACCCTAAACATAACCCTAACCGCAACAAGAAGCTGAACCCGAGTTAGACCCGAAAAAACACGTACGGTGCCACTTTCTGCCATCAAAAAGTGCTCTCAGCGGAAGCCTTTGGGTACACCTGAACTCCCTGGGGGAGCCTTTACGCAACCCCACACTCAACAGGACTCTGCGTCTTCACTCTTTCCTAACAACCCTTAACATAACCCTAACCGCAACAAGAAGCTGAACCCGAGTTAGACCCGAAAAAACACGTACGGTGCCACTTTCTGCCATCAAAAAGTGCTCTCAGCGGAAGCCTTTGGGTACACCTTAACTCCCTGGGGGAGTCTTTACGCAACCCCACACTCAACAGGACTCTGCGTCTTCACTCTTTCCTAACAACCCTAAACATAACCCTAACCGCAACAAGAAGCTGAACCCGAGTTAGACCCGAAAAAACACGTACGGTGCCACTTTCTGCCATCAAAAAGTGCTCTCAGCGGAAGCCTTTGGGTACACCTGAACTCCCTGGGGGAGCCTTTACGCAACCCCACACTCAACAGGACTCTGCGTCTTCACTCTTTCCTAACAACCCTAAACATAACCCTAACCGCAACAAGAAGCTGAACCCGAGTTAGACCCGAAAAAACACGTACGGTGCCACTTTCTGCCATCAAAAAGTGCTCTCAGCGGAAGCCTTTGGGTACACCTGAACTCCCTGGGGGAGCCTTTACGCAACCCCACACTCAACAGGACTCTGCGTCTTCACTCTTTCCTAACAACCCTAAACATAACCCTAACCGCAACAAGAAGCTCAACCCGAGTTAGACCCGAAAAAACACGTACGGTGCCACTTTCTGCCATCAAAAAGTGCTCTCAGCGGAAGCCTTTGGGTACACCTGAACTCCCTGGGGGAGCCTTTACGCAACCCCACACTCAACAGGACTCTGCGTCTTCACTCTTTCCTAACAACCCTAAACATAACCCTAACCGCAACAAGAAGCTGAACCCGAGTTAGACCCGAAAAAACACGTACGGTGCCACTTTCTGCCATCAAAAAGTGCTCTCAGCGGAAGCCTTTGGGTACACCTGAACTCCCTGGGGGAGCCTTTACGCAACCCCACACTCAACAGGACTCTGAGTCTTCACTCTTTCCTAACAACCCTAAACATAACCCTAACCGCAACAAGAAGCTGAACCCGAGTTAGACCCGAAAAAACACGTACGGTGCCACTTTCTGCCATCAAAAAGTGCTCTCAGCGGAAGCCTTTGGGTACACCTGAACTCCCTGGGGGAGCCTTTACGCAACCCCGCACTCAACAGGACTCTGCGTCTTCACTCTTTCCTAACAACCCTAAACATAACCCTAACCGCAACAAGAAGCTGAACCCGAGTTAGACCCGAAAAAACACGTACGGTGCCACTTTCTGCCATCAAAAAGTGCTCTCAGCGGAAGCCTTTGGGTACACCTGAACTCCCTGGGGGAGCCTTTACGCAACCCCACACTCAACAGGACTCTGCGTCTTCACTCTTTCCTAACAACCCTAAACATAACCCTAACAGGAACAAGAAGCTCAACCCGAGTTAGACCCGAAAAAACACGTACGGTGCATCTTTCTGCCATCAAAAAGTGCTCTCAGCGGAAGCCTTTGGGTACACCTGAACTCCCTGGGGGAGCCTTTACACAACCCCACACTCAACAGGACTCTGCGTCTTCACTCTTTCCTAACAACCCTAAACATAACCCTAACCGCAACAAGAAGCTGAACCCGAGTTAGACCCGAAAAAACACGTACGGTGCCACTTTCTGCCATCCAAAAGTGCTCTCAGCGGAAGCCTTTGGGTACACCTGAACTCCCTGGGGGAGCCTTTACGCAACCCCACACTCAACAGGACTCTGCGTCTTCACTCTTTCCTAACAACCCTAAACATAACCCTAACCGCAACAAGAAGCTGAACCCGAGTTAGACCCGAAAAAACACGTACGGTGCCACTTTCTGCCATCCAAAAGTGCTCTCAGCGGAAGCCTTTGGGTACACCTGAACTCCCTGGGGGAGCCTTTACGCAACCCCACACTCAACAGGACTCTGCGTCTTCACTCTTTCCTAACAACCCTAAACATAACCCTAACCGCAACAAGAAGCTCAACCCGAGTTAGACCCGAAAAAACACGTACGGTGCCACTTTCTGCCATCAAAAAGTGCTCTCAGCGGAAGCCTTTGGGTACACCTGAACTCCCTGGGGGAGCCTTTACGCAACCCCACACTCAACAGGACTCTGCGTCTTCACTCTTTCCTAACAACCCTAAACATAACCCTAACCGCAACAAGAAGCTGAACCCGAGTTAGACCCGAAAAAACACGTACGGTGCCACTTTCTGCCATCAAAAAGTGCTCTCAGCGGAAGCCTTTGGGTACACCTGAACTCCCTGGGGGAGCCTTTACGCAACCCCACACTCAACAGGACTCTGCGCCTTCACTCTTTCCTAACAACCCTAAACATAACCCTAACCGCAACAAGAAGCTGAACCCGAGTTAGACCCGAAAAAACACGTACGGTGCCACTTTCTGCCATCAAAAAGTGCTCTCAGCGGAAGCCTTTGGGTACACCTGAACTCCCTGGGGGAGCCTTTACGCAACCCCACACTCAACAGGACTCTGCGTCTTCACTCTTTCCTAACAACCCTAAACATAACCCTAACCGCAACAAGAAGCTGAACCCGAGTTAGACCCGAAAAAACACGTACGGTGCCACTTTCTGCCATCAAAAAGTGCTCTCAGCGGAAGCCTTTGGGTACACCTGAACTCCCTGGGGGAGCCTTTACGCAACCCCACACTCAACAGGACTCTGCGTCTTCACTCTTTCCTAACAACCCTAAACATAACCCTAACCGCAACAAGAAGCTGAACCCGAGTTAGACCCGAGAAAACACGTACGGTGCCACTTTCTGCCATCCAAAAGTGCTCTCAGCGGAAGCCTTTGGGTACACCTGAACTCCCTGGGGGAGCCTTTACGCAACCCCACACTCAACAGGACTCTGCGTCTTCGCTCTTTCCTAACAACCCTAAACATAACCCTAACCGCAACAAGGAGCTGAACCCGAGTTAGACCCGAAAAAACACGTACGGTGCCACTTTCTGCCATCAAAAAGTGCTCTCAGCGGAAGCCTTTGGGTACACCTGAACTCCCTGGGGGAGCCTTTACGCAACCTCACACTCAACAGGACTCTGCGTCTTCACTCTTTCCTAACAACCCTAAACATAACCCTAACCGCAACAAGAAGCTGAACCCGAGTTAGACCCGAAAAAACACGTACGGTGCCACTTTCTGCCATCAAAAAGTGCTCTCAGCGGAAGCCTTTGGGTACACCTGAACTCCCTGGGGGAGCCTTTACGCAACCCCGCACTCAGCAGGACTCTGCGTCTTCACTCTTTCCTAGCAACCCTAAACATAACCCTAACCGCAACAAGAAGCTGAACCCGAGTTAGACCCGAAAAAACACGTACGGTGCCACTTTCTGCCATCAAAAAGTGCTCTCAGCGGAAGCCTTTGGGTACACCTGAACTCCCTGGGGGAGCCTTTACGCAACCCCACACTCAACAGGACTCTGCGTCTTCACTCTTTCCTAACAACCCTAAACATAACCCTAACAGGAACAAGAAGCTCAACCCGAGTTAGACCCGAAAAAACACGTACGGTGCATCTTTCTGCCATCAAAAAGTGCTCTCAGCGGAAGCCTTTGGGTACACCTGAACTCCCTGGGGGAGCCTTTACACAACCCCACACTCAACAGGACTCTGCATCTTCACTCTTTCCTAACAACCCTAAACATAACCCTAACCGCAACAAGAAGCTGAACCCAAGTTAGACCCGAAAAAACACGTACGGTGCCACTTTCTGCCATCAAAAAGTGCTCTCAGCGGAAGCCTTTGGGTACACCTGAACTCCCTGGGGGAGCCTTTACGCAACCCCACACTCAACAGGACTCTGCGTCTTCACTCTTTCCTAACAACCCTAAACATAACCCTAACCGGAACAAGAAGCTCAACCCGAGTTAGACCCGAAAAAACACGTACGGTGCCACTTTCTGCCATCAAAAAGTGCTCTCAGCGGAAGCCTTTGGGTACACGTGAACTCCCTGGGGGAGCCTTTACGCAACCCCACACTCAACAGGACTCTGCGTCTTCACTCTTTCCTAACAACCCTAAACATAACCCTAACCGCAACAAGAAGCTGAACCCGAGTTAGACCCGAAAAAACACGTACGGTGCCACTTTCTGCCATCAAAAAGTGATCTCAGCGGAAGCCTTTGGGTACACCTGAACTCCCTGGGGGAGCCTTTACGCAACCCCACACTCAACAGGACTCTGCGTCTTCACTCTTTCCTAACAACCCTAAACATAACCCTAACCGCAACAAGAAGCTGAACCCGAGTTAGACCCGAAAAAACACGTACGGTGCCACTTTCTGCCATCAAAAAGTGCTCTCAGCGGAAGCCTTTGGGTACACCTGAACTCCCTGGGGGAGCCTTTACGCAACCCCACACTCAACAGGACTCTGCGTCTTCACTCTTTCCTAACAACCCTAAACATAACCCTAACCGCAACAAGAAGCTGAACCCGAGTTAGACCCGAAAAAACACGTACGGTGCCACTTTTTGCCATCAAAAAATGCTCTCAGCGGAAGCCTTTGGGTACACCTGAACTCCCTGGGGGAGCCTTTACGCAACCCCACACTCAACAGGACTCTGCGTCTTCACTCTTTCCTAACAACCCTAAACATAACCCTAACCGCAACAAGAAGCTGAACCCGAGTTAGACCCGAAATAACACGTACGGTGCCACTTTCTGCCATCAAAAAGTGCTCTCAGCGGAAGCCTTTGGGAACACCTGAACTCCCTGGGGGAGCCTTTACGCAACCCCACACTCAACAGGACTCTGCGTCTTCACTCTTTCCTAACAACCCTAAACATAACCCTAACAGGAACAAGAAGCTGAACCCGAGTTAGACCCGAAAAAACACGTACGGTGCCACTTTCTGCCATCAAAAAGTGCTCTCAGCGGAAGCCTTTGGGTACACCTGAACTCCCTGGGGGAGCCTTTACGCAACCCCACACTCAACAGGACTCTGCGTCTTCACTCTTTCCTAACAACCCTAAACATAACCCTAACCGCAACAAGAAGCTGAACCCGAGTTAGACCCGAAAAAACACGTACGGTGCCACTTTCTGCCATCCAAAAGTGCTCTCAGCGGAAGCCTTTGGGTACACCTGAACTCCCTGGGGGAGCCTTTACGCAACCCCACACTCAACAGGACTCTGCGTCTTCACTCTTTCCTAACAACCCTAAACATAACCCTAACCGCAACAAGAAGCTGAACCCGAGTTAGACCCGAAAAAACACGTACGGTGCCACTTTCTGCCATCAAAAAGTGCTCTCAGCGGAAGCCTTTGGGTACACCTGAACTCCCTGGGGGAGCCTTTACGCAACCCCACACTCAACAGGACTCTGCGTCTTCACTCTTTCCTAACAACCCTAAACATAACCCTAACCGCAACAAGAAGCTGAACCCGAGTTAGACCCGAAAAAACACGTACGGTGCCACTTTCTGCCATCAAAAAGTGCTCTCAGCGGAAGCCTTTGGGTACACCTGAACTCCCTGGCGGAGCCTTTACGCAACCCCACACTCAACAGGACTCTGCGTCTTCACTCTTTCCTAACAACCCTAAACATAACCCTAACCGCAACAAGAAGCTGAACCCGAGTTAGACCCAAAAAAACACGTACGGTGCCACTTTCTGCCATCAAAAAGTGCTCTCAGCGGAAGCCTTTGGGTACACCTGAACTCCCTGGGGGAGCCTTTACGCAACCCCACACTCAACAGGACTCTGCGTCTTCACTCTTTCCTAACAACCCTAAACATAACCCTAACCGCAACAAGAAGCTGAACCCGAGTTAGACCCGAAAAAACACGTACGGTGCCACTTTCTGCCATCAAAAAGTGCTCTCAGCGGAAGCCTTTGGGTACACGTGAACTCCCTGGGGGAGCCTTTACGCAACCCCACACTCAACAGGACTCTGTGTCTTCACTCTTTCCTAACAACCCTGAACATAACCCTAACCGCAACAAGAAGCTGAACCCGAGTTAGACCCGAAAAAACACGTACGGTGCCACTTTCTGCCATCAAAAAGTGATCTCAGCGGAAGCCTTTGGGTACACGTGAACTCCCTGGGGGAGCCTTTACGCAACCCCACACTCAACAGGACTCTGCGTCTTCACTCTTTCCTAACAACCCTAAACATAACCCTAACCGCAACAAGAAGCTGAACCCGAGTTAGACCCGAAAAAACACGTACGGTGCCACTTTCTGCCATCAAAAAGTGCTCTCAGCGGAAGCCTTTGGGTACACCTGAACTCCCTGGGGGAGCCTTTACGCAACCCCACACTCAACAGGACTCTGCGTCTTCACTCTTTCCTAACAACCCTAAACATAACCCTAACCGCAACAAGAAGCTGAACCCGAGTTAGACCCGAAAAAACACGTACGGTGCCACTTTCTGCCATCAAAAAGTGCTCTCAGCGGAAGCCTTTGGGTACACCTGAACTCCCTGGGGGAGTCTTTACGCAACCCCACACTCAACAGGACTCTGCGTCTTCACTCTTTCCTAACAACCCTAAACATAACCCTAACCGCAACAAGAAGCTCAACCCGAGTTAGAGCCGAAAAAACACGTACGGTGCCACTTTCTGCCATCAAAAAGTGATCTCAGCGGAAGCCTTTGGGTACACCTGAACTCCCTGGGGGAGCCTTTACGCAACCCCACACTCAACAGGACTCTGCGTCTTCACTCTTTCCTAACAACCCTAAACATAACCCTAACCGCAACAAGAAGCTGAACCCGAGTTAGACCCGAAAAAACACGTACGGTGCCACTTTCTGCCATCAAAAAGTGCTCTCAGCGGAAGCCTTTGGGTACACCTGAACTCCCTGGGGGAGCCTTTACGCAACCCCACACTCAACAGGACTCTGCGTCTTCACTCTTTCCTAACAACCCTAAACATAACCCTAACCGCAACAAGAAGCTCAACCCGAGTTAGACCCGAAAAAACACGTACGGTGCCACTTTTTGCCATCAAAAAATGCTCTCAGCGGAAGCCTTTGGGTACACCTGAACTCCCTGGGGGAGCCTTTACGCAACCCCACACTCAACAGGACTCTGCGTCTTCACTCTTTCCTAACAACCCTAAACATAACCCTAACCGCAACAAGAAGCTGAACCCGAGTTAGACCCGAAAAAACACGTACGGTGCCACTTTCTGCCATCAAAAAGTGCTCTCAGCGGAAGCCTTTGGGTACACCTGAACTCCCTGGGGGAGCCTTTACGCAACCCCACACTCAACAGGACTCTGCGTCTTCACTCTTTCCTAACAACCCTAAACATAACCCTAACCGCAACAAGAAGCTGAACCCGAGTTAGACCCGAAAAAACACGTACGGTGCCACTTTCTGCCATCAAAAAGTGCTCTCAGCGGAAGCCTTTGGGTACACCTGAACTCCCTGGGGGAGCCTTTACGCAACCCCACACTCAACAGGACTCTGCGTCTTCACTCTTTCCTAACAACCCTAAACATAACCCTAACCGCAACAAGAAGCTGAACCCGAGTTAGACCCGAAAAAACACGTACGGTGCCACTTTCTGCCATCAAAAAGTGCTCTCAGCGGAAGCCTTTGGGTACACCTGAACTCCCTGGGGGAGCCTTTACGCAACCCCACACTCAACAGGACTCTGCGTCTTCACTCTTTCCTAACAACCCTAAACATAACCCTAACCGCAACAAGAAGCTGAACCCGAGTTAGACCCGAAAAAACACGTACGGTGCCACTTTCTGCCATCAAAAAGTGCTCTCAGCGGAAGCCTTTGGGTACACCTGAACTCCCTGGGGGAGCCTTTACGCAACCCCACACTCAACAGGACTCTGCGTCTTCACTCTTTCCTAACAACCCTAAACATAACCCTAACCGCAACAAGAAGCTGAACCCGAGTTAGACCCAAAAAAACACGTACGGTGCCACTTTCTGCCATCAAAAAGTGCTCTCAGCGGAAGCCTTTGGGTACACCTGAACTCCCTGGGGGAGCCTTTACGCAACCCCACACTCAACAGGACTCTGCGTCTTCACTCTTTCCTAACAACCCTAAACATAACCCTAACCGCAACAAGAAGCTGAACCCGAGTTAGACCCGAAAAAACACGTACGGTGCCACTTTCTGCCATCAAAAAGTGCTCTCAGCGGAAGCCTTTGGGTACACGTGAACTCCCTGGGGGAGCCTTTACGCAACTCCACACTCAACAGGACTCTGTGTCTTCACTCTTTCCTAACAACCCTGAACATAACCCTAACCACAACAAGAAGCTGAACCCGAGTTAGACCCGAAAAAACACGTACGGTGCCACTTTCTGCCATCAAAAAGTGATCTCAGCGGAAGCCTTTGGGTACACGTGAACTCCCTGGGGGAGCCTTTACGCAACCCCACACTCAACAGGACTCTGCGTCTTCACTCTTTCCTAACAACCCTAAACATAACCCTAACCGCAACAAGAAGCTGAACCCGAGTTAGACCCGAAAAAACACGTACGGTGCCACTTTCTGCCATCAAAAAGTGCTCTCAGCGGAAGCCTTTGGGTACACCTGAACTCCCTGGGGGAGCCTTTACGCAACCCCACACTCAACAGGACTCTGCGTCTTCACTCTTTCCTAACAACCCTAAACATAACCCTAACCGCAACAAGAAGCTGAACCCGAGTTAGACCCGAAAAAACACGTACGGTGCCACTTTCTGCCATCAAAAAGTGCTCTCAGCGGAAGCCTTTGGGTACACCTGAACTCCCTGGGGGAGCCTTTACGCAACCCCACACTCAACAGGACTCTGCGTCTTCACTCTTTCCTAACAACCCTAAACATAACCCTAACCGCAACAAGAAGCTGAACCCGAGTTAGAGCCGAAAAAACACGTACGGTGCCACTTTCTGCCATCAAAAAGTGATCTCAGCGGAAGCCTTTGGGTACACCTGAACTCCCTGGGGGAGCCTTTACGCAACCCCACACTCAACAGGACTCTGCGTCTTCACTCTTTCCTAACAACCCTAAACATAACCCTAACCGCAACAAGAAGCTGAACCCGAGTTAGACCCGAAAAAACACGTACGGTGCCACTTTCTGCCATCAAAAAGTGCTCTCAGCGGAAGCCTTTGGGTACACCTGAACTCCCTGGGGGAGCCTTTACGCAACCCCACACTCAACAGGACTCTGCGTCTTCACTCTTTCCTAACAACCCTAAACATAACCCTAACCGCAACAAGAAGCTGAACCCGAGTTAGACCCGAAAAAACACGTACGGTGCCACTTTCTGCCATCAAAAAGTGCTCTCAGCGGAAGCCTTTGGGTACACCTGAACTCCCTGGGGGAGCCTTTACGCAACCCCACACTCAACAGGACTCTGCGTCTTCACTCTTTTCTAACAACCCTAAACATAACCCTAACCGCAACAAGAAGCTGAACCCGAGTTAGACCCGAAAAAACACGTACGGTGCCACTTTCTGCCATCAAAAAGTGCTCTCAGCGGAAGCCTTTGGGTACACCTGAACTCCCTGGGGGAGCCTTTACGCAACCCCACACTCAACAGGACTCTGCGTCTTCACTCTTTCCTAACAACCCTAAACATAACCCTAACCGCAACAAGAAGCTCAACCCGAGTTAGACCCGAAAAAACACGTACGGTGCCACTTTCTGCCATCAAAAAGTGCTCTCAGCGGAAGCCTTTGGGTACACCTGAACTCCCTGGGGGAGTCTTTACGCAACCCCACACTCAACAGGACTCTGCGTCTTCACTCTTTCCTAACAACCCTAAACATAACCCTAACCGCAACAAGAAGCTGAACCCGAGTTAGAGCCGAAAAAACACGTACGGTGCCACTTTCTGCCATCAAAAAGTGATCTCAGCGGAAGCCTTTGGGTACACCTGAACTCCCTGGGGGAGCCTTTACGCAACCCCACACTCAACAGGACTCTGCGTCTTCACTCTTTCCTAACAACCCTAAACATAACCCTAACCGCAACAAGAAGCTGAACCCGAGTTAGACCCGAAAAAACACGTACGGTGCCACTTTCTGCCATCAAAAAGTGCTCTCAGCGGAAGCCTTTGGGTACACCTGAACTCCCTGGGGGAGCCTTTACGCAACCCCACACTCAACAGGACTCTGCGTCTTCACTCTTTCCTAACAACCCTAAACATAACCCTAACCGCAACAAGAAGCTCAACCCGAGTTAGACCCGAAAAAACACGTACGGTGCCACTTTTTGCCATCAAAAAATGCTCTCAGCGGAAGCCTTTGGGTACACCTGAACTCCCTGGGGGAGCCTTTACGCAACCCCACACTCAACAGGACTCTGCGTCTTCACTCTTTCCTAACAACCCTAAACATAACCCTAACCGCAACAAGAAGCTGAACCCGAGTTAGACCCGAAAAAACACGTACGGTGCCACTTTCTGCCATCAAAAAGTGCTCTCAGCGGAAGCCTTTGGGTACACCTGAACTCCCTGGGGGAGCCTTTACGCAACCCCACACTCAACAGGACTCTGCGTCTTCACTCTTTCCTAACAACCCTAAACATAACCCTAACCGCAACAAGAAGCTGAACCCGAGTTAGACCCGAAAAAACACGTACGGTGCCACTTTCTGCCATCAAAAAGTGCTCTCAGCGGAAGCCTTTGGGTACACCTGAACTCCCTGGGGGAGCCTTTACGCAACCCCACACTCAACAGGACTCTGCGTCTTCACTCTTTCCTAACAACCCTAAACATAACCCTAACCGCAACAAGAAGCTGAACCCGAGTTAGACCCGAAAAAACACGTACGGTGCCACTTTCTGCCATCAAAAAGTGCTCTCAGCGGAAGCCTTTGGGTACACCTGAACTCCCTGGGGGAGCCTTTACGCAACCCCACACTCAACAGGACTCTGCGTCTTCACTCTTTCCTAACAACCCTAAACATAACCCTAACCGCAACAAGAAGCTGAACCCGAGTTAGACCCGAAAAAACACGTACGGTGCCACTTTCTGCCATCAAAAAGTGCTCTCAGCGGAAGCCTTTGGGTACACCTGAACTCCCTGGGGGAGCCTTTACGCAACCCCACACTCAACAGGACTCTGCGTCTTCACTCTTTCCTAACAACCCTAAACATAACCCTAACCGCAACAAGAAGCTGAACCCGAGTTAGACCCGAAAAAACACGTACGGTGCCACTTTCTGCCATCAAAAAGTGCTCTCAGCGGAAGCCTTTGGGTACACCTGAACTCCCTGGGGGAGCCTTTACGCAACCCCACACTCAACAGGACTCTGCGTCTTCACTCTTTCCTAACAACCCTAAACATAACCCTAACCGCAACAAGAAGCTCAACCCGAGTTAGACCCGAAAAAACACGTACGGTGCCACTTTCTGCCATCAAAAAGTGCTCTCAGCGGAAGCCTTTGGGTACACCTGAACTCCCTGGGGGAGCCTTTACGCAACCCCACACTCAACAGGACTCTGCGTCTTCACTCTTTCCTAACAACCCTAAACATAACCCTAACCGCAACAAGAAGCTGAACCCGAGTTAGACCCGAAAAAACACGTACGGTGCCACTTTCTGCCATCAAAAAGTGCTCTCAGCGGAAGCCTTTGGGTACACCTGAACTCCCTGGGGGAGCCTTTACGCAACCCCACACTCAACAGGACTCTGCGTCTTCACTCTTTCCTAACAACCCTAAACATAACCCTAACCGCAACAAGAAGCTGAACCCGAGTTAGACCCAAAAAAACACGTACGGTGCCACTTTCTGCCATCAAAAAGTGCTCTCAGCGGAAGCCTTTGGGTACACCTGAACTCCCTGGGGGAGCCTTTACGCAACCCCACACTCAACAGGACTCTGCGTCTTCACTCTTTCCTAACAACCCTAAACATAACCCTAACCGCAACAAGAAGCTCAACCCGAGTTAGACCCGAAAAAACACGTACGGTGCCACTTTCTGCCATCAAAAAGTGCTCTCAGCGGAAGCCTTTGGGTACACGTGAACTCCCTGGGGGAGCCTTTACGCAACCCCACACTCAACAGGACTCTGTGTCTTCACTCTTTCCTAACAACCCTGAACATAACCCTAACCGCAACAAGAAGCTGAACCCGAGTTAGACCCGAAAAAACACGTACGGTGCCACTTTCTGCCATCAAAAAGTGATCTCAGCGGAAGCCTTTGGGTACACGTGAACTCCCTGGGGGAGCCTTTACGCAACCCCACACTCAACAGGACTCTGCGTCTTCACTCTTTCCTAACAACCCTAAACATAACCCTAACCGCAACAAGAAGCTGAACCCGAGTTAGACCCGAAAAAACACGTACGGTGCCACTTTCTGCCATCAAAAAGTGCTCTCAGCGGAAGCCTTTGGGTACACCTGAACTCCCTGGGGGAGCCTTTACGCAACCCCACACTCAACAGGACTCTGCGTCTTCACTCTTTCCTAACAACCCTAAACATAACCCTAACCGCAACAAGAAGCTGAACCCGAGTTAGACCCGAAAAAACACGTACGGTGCCACTTTCTGCCATCAAAAAGTGCTCTCAGCGGAAGCCTTTGGGTACACCTGAACTCCCTGGGGGAGCCTTTACGCAACCCCACACTCAACAGGACTCTGCGTCTTCACTCTTTCCTAACAACCCTAAACATAACCCTAACCGCAACAAGAAGCTGAACCCGAGTTAGAGCCGAAAAAACACGTACGGTGCCACTTTCTGCCATCAAAAAGTGATCTCAGCGGAAGCCTTTGGGTACACCTGAACTCCCTGGGGGAGCCTTTACGCAACCCCACACTCAACAGGACTCTGCGTCTTCACTCTTTCCTAACAACCCTAAACATAACCCTAACCGCAACAAGAAGCTGAACCCGAGTTAGACCCGAAAAAACACGTACGGTGCCACTTTCTGCCATCAAAAAGTGCTCTCAGCGGAAGCCTTTGGGTACACCTGAACTCCCTGGGGGAGCCTTTACGCAACCCCACACTCAACAGGACTCTGCGTCTTCACTCTTTCCTAACAACCCTAAACATAACCCTAACCGCAACAAGAAGCTGAACCCGAGTTAGACCCGAAAAAACACGTACGGTGCCACTTTCTGCCATCAAAAAGTGCTCTCAGCGGAAGCCTTTGGGTACACCTGAACTCCCTGGGGGAGCCTTTACGCAACCCCACACTCAACAGGACTCTGCGTCTTCACTCTTTCCTAACAACCCTAAACATAACCCTAACCGCAACAAGAAGCTGAACCCGAGTTAGACCCGAAAAAACACGTACGGTGCCACTTTCTGCCATCAAAAAGTGCTCTCAGCGGAAGCCTTTGGGTACACCTGAACTCCCTGGCGGAGCCTTTACGCAACCCCACACTCAACAGGACTCTGCGTCTTCACTCTTTCCTAACAACCCTAAACATAACCCTAACCGCAACAAGAAGCTGAACCCGAGTTAGACCCGAAAAAACACGTACGGTGCCACTTTCTGCCATCAAAAAGTGCTCTCAGCGGAAGCCTTTGGGTACACCTGAACTCCCTGGGGGAGCCTTTACGCAACCCCACACTCAACAGGACTCTGCGTCTTCACTCTTTCCTAACAACCCTAAACATAACCCTAACCGCAACAAGAAGCTGAACCCGAGTTAGACCCGAAAAAACACGTACGGTGCCACTTTCTGCCATCAAAAAGTGCTCTCAGCGGAAGCCTTTGGGTACACCTGAACTCCCTGGGGGAGCCTTTACGCAACCCCACACTCAACAGGACTCTGCATCTTCACTCTTTCCTAACAACCCTAAACATAACCCTAACCGCAACAAGAAGCTGAACCCGAGTTAGACCCGAAAAAACACGTACGGTGCCACTTTCTGCCATCAAAAAGTGCTCTCAGCGGAAGCCTTTGGGTACACCTGAACTCCCTGGGGGAGCCTTTACGCAACCCCACACTCAACAGGACTCTGCGTCTTCACTCTTTCCTAACAACCCTAAACATAACCCTAACCGCAACAAGAAGCTCAACCCGAGTTAGACCCGAAAAAACACGTACGGTGCCACTTTCTGCCATCAAAAAGTGCTCTCAGCGGAAGCCTTTGGGTACACCTGAACTCCCTGGCGGAGCCTTTACGCAACCCCACACTCAACAGGACTCTGCGTCTTCACTCTTTCCTAACAACCCTAAACATAACCCTAACCGCAACAAGAAGCTGAACCCGAGTTAGACCCAAAAAAACACGTACGGTGCCACTTTCTGCCATCAAAAAGTGCTCTCAGCGGAAGCCTTTGGGTACACCTGAACTCCCTGGGGGAGCCTTTACGCAACCCCACACTCAACAGGACTCTGCGTCTTCACTCTTTCCTAACAACCCTAAACATAACCCTAACCGCAACAAGAAGCTGAACCCGAGTTAGACCCGAAAAAACACGTACGGTGCCACTTTCTGCCATCAAAAAGTGCTCTCAGCGGAAGCCTTTGGGTACACGTGAACTCCCTGGGGGAGCCTTTACGCAACCCCACACTCAACAGGACTCTGTGTCTTCACTCTTTCCTAACAACCCTGAACATAACCCTAACCGCAACAAGAAGCTGAACCCGAGTTAGACCCGAAAAAACACGTACGGTGCCACTTTCTGCCATCAAAAAGTGATCTCAGCGGAAGCCTTTGGGTACACGTGAACTCCCTGGGGGAGCCTTTACGCAACCCCACACTCAACAGGACTCTGCGTCTTCACTCTTTCCTAACAACCCTAAACATAACCCTAACCGCAACAAGAAGCTGAACCCGAGTTAGACCCGAAAAAACACGTACGGTGCCACTTTCTGCCATCAAAAAGTGCTCTCAGCGGAAGCCTTTGGGTACACCTGAACTCCCTGGGGGAGCCTTTACGCAACCCCACACTCAACAGGACTCTGCGTCTTCACTCTTTCCTAACAACCCTAAACATAACCCTAACCGCAACAAGAAGCTGAACCCGAGTTAGACCCGAAAAAACACGTACGGTGCCACTTTCTGCCATCAAAAAGTGCTCTCAGCGGAAGCCTTTGGGTACACCTGAACTCCCTGGGGGAGCCTTTACGCAACCCCACACTCAACAGGACTCTGCGTCTTCACTCTTTCCTAACAACCCTAAACATAACCCTAACCGCAACAAGAAGCTGAACCCGAGTTAGAGCCGAAAAAACACGTACGGTGCCACTTTCTGCCATCAAAAAGTGATCTCAGCGGAAGCCTTTGGGTACACCTGAACTCCCTGGGGGAGCCTTTACGCAACCCCACACTCAACAGGACTCTGCGTCTTCACTCTTTCCTAACAACCCTAAACATAACCCTAACCGCAACAAGAAGCTGAACCCGAGTTAGACCCGAAAAAACACGTACGGTGCCACTTTCTGCCATCAAAAAGTGCTCTCAGCGGAAGCCTTTGGGTACACCTGAACTCCCTGGGGGAGCCTTTACGCAACCCCACACTCAACAGGACTCTGCGTCTTCACTCTTTCCTAACAACCCTAAACATAACCCTAACCGCAACAAGAAGCTCAACCCGAGTTAGACCCGAAAAAACACGTACGGTGCCACTTTCTGCCATCAAAAAGTGCTCTCAGCGGAAGCCTTTGGGTACACCTGAACTCCCTGGGGGAGCCTTTACGCAACCCCACACTCAACAGGACTCTGCGTCTTCACTCTTTCCTAACAACCCTAAACATAACCCTAACCGCAACAAGAAGCTGAACCCGAGTTAGACCCGAAAAAACACGTACGGTGCCACTTTCTGCCATCAAAAAGTGCTCTCAGCGGAAGCCTTTGGGTACACCTGAACTCCCTGGCGGAGCCTTTACGCAACCCCACACTCAACAGGACTCTGCGTCTTCACTCTTTCCTAACAACCCTAAACATAACCCTAACCGCAACAAGAAGCTGAACCCGAGTTAGACCCAAAAAAACACGTACGGTGCCACTTTCTGCCATCAAAAAGTGATCTCAGCGGAAGCCTTTGGGTACACCTGAACTCCCTGGGGGAGCCTTTACGCAACCCCACACTCAACAGGACTCTGCGTCTTCACTCTTTCCTAACAACCCTAAACATAACCCTAACCGCAACAAGAAGCTGAACCCGAGTTAGACCCGAAAAAACACGTACGGTGCCACTTTCTGCCATCAAAAAGTGCTCTCAGCGGAAGCCTTTGGGTACACCTGAACTCCCTGGGGGAGCCTTTACGCAACCCCACACTCAACAGGACTCTGCGTCTTCACTCTTTCCTAACAACCCTAAACATAACCCTAACCGCAACAAGAAGCTCAACCCGAGTTAGACCCGAAAA
>NW_028153778.1:85000-96637 GCF_964211835.1 Anser anser
CAAAAAGTGCTCTCAGCGGAAGCCTTTGGGTACACCTGAACTCCCTGGGGGAGCCTTTACGCAACCCCACACTCAACAGGACTCTGCGTCTTCACTCTTTCCTAACAACCCTAAACATAACCCTAACCGCAACAAGAAGCTGAACCCGAGTTAGACCCGAAAAAACACGTACGGTGCCACTTTCTGCCATCAAAAAGTGCTCTCAGCGGAAGCCTTTGGGTACACCTGAACTCCCTGGGGGAGCCTTTACGCAACCCCACACTCAACAGGACTCTGCGTCTTCACTCTTTCCTAACAACCCTAAACATAACCCTAACCGCAACAAGAAGCTGAACCCGAGTTAGACCCGAAAAAACCCGAGCCTTTACGCAACCCCACACTCAACAGAACTCTGTGCCTTCAATATTTCCAAACAACTCTATCCCTAATACTAACACTAAAACTAACACTGCCCCTACAACTAAACCCTAACCAGAACCCTACACCTAACCCTAACTCTAGCCCTAAACACTAAACCTTAAACCCTAAACCCTGAACCCTAACCCTAACCCTAACCCTAACCTTAAATCCTAACACTAAACCCTGTCTCAAAACCCTAACCATAACCCTAACCCTAACCGTAACCCTAACCCTAACCCTAACCCTAACCCTAACCCTAACCCTAACCCTAACCCTAACCCTAACCCTAACCTCTAAGCCCTAACCCCTAACCTCTAACCATAACCATAACCGTAGCCCTAACCCTAACCCTATCCCTAACCCAAACCCTAAACCCTAAACCCTAAACCCTAACCCGAACCTAAACACTAACCCTAACCCTAGCCCTATCCCTAATACTTAACCCTAAACCCTAAACCCTAAACCCTAAACGTAACCCTAACCTTAACCCTAAACCCTAACCCTAGCCTGAACCCTAGCCCTAGACGTAGCCGTAACCCTAATCCAAACCCTAAACCTAGCCCTAACCCCAACTCTAACCCTAGCGCTCACCCTAAACCTAACCCTATCCCTAACCCTTAAACTAACCTTAACCCTAACCCTAATCCTACGCCAAACCCTAAACCCTAACACTAACCATACCCTTACCGCTAACCCTAACCCCTAACCCCTAACCCCTAATGCCTAACCTCTAACCCTTAACCCCTAAACTCTAACCGTAACCATAACGCTAACCCTAACCCTAACCCTAACCCTAACCGTAACATTAACCCTAATCCTAACCCTAACCCTAACCCTAACCCTAACCCTAACCCTAACCCTAACCCTAACCCTAACCCTAACCCTAACCCTAACCCTAACCCTAACCCTAACCGGATCTAACCCTAACCCTAAACCTAACCCTAATCCTAACCCTAACCCTAACCCTATCTCTAGCCGTAGACCTCGCCCTAGCCCTAACACTAAGCCTAAACATAACCCTAGCGCTAACCCTAGCCATAACCCTAACCCTAACCCTAGCACTAACACCAACACTAACCCTAACCCTAACCCTAAACCCTAACCCAAGCCCGAACCCTAGCCCTAGACCTAACCGTAACCCTCATCCTAACACTAAACCTAGCCCTAACCCTAAACCTAACCCCTAACCCTAAACTCTAACCCTAAACCAAAACCCTAACCCTAACCCTAACTCAAACCCTAACGATAAACCCTAACCATAACCCTAAACATAACCCTAAACCTAAACCTAACCCTAACCCTAACCCTAACCCTAACCCTAACCCTAACTCTAACCCCTAACCCCTAACCCTAACCCTAACGACCCTAACCCTAACCGTAACCCTTACCCTAACCCTAACCTTAACCCTAGCCTCTAGACCTAACCCCTAACCCTAACCCTAACCCTAACCCTAACCCTAACCCTAACCCTAACCCTAACCCTAACCCCTAACCCTAACCCTAACCCTAACCCTAACCCTAACCCTAACCCTAACCCTAACCCTAACCCTAACCCTAGCGCTCACCCTAAACCTAACCCTATCCCTAACCCTTAAACTAACCCTAACCCTAACCCTAATCCTACGCCAAACCCTAAACCCTAACACTAACCATACCCCTACCGCTAACGCTAACCCCTAACCCCTAACCCCTAATGCCTAACCACTAACCCTTAACCCCTGAAATCTAACCGTAACCATAACGCTAACCCTAACCCTAACCCTAACCCTAACCGTAACATTAACCCTAACCCTAACCCTAACCCTAACCCTAACCCTAACCCTAACCCTAACCCTAACCCTAACCCTAACCCTAACCCTAACCCTAACCCTAACCCTAACCCTAACCCTAATTCTAACCCTAACCGGATCTAACCCTAACCCTAAACCTAACCCTAATCCTAACCTTAACCCTAACCCTATCTCTAGCCGTAGACCTCGCCCTAGCCCTAACACTAAGCCTAAACATAACCCTAGCGCTAACCCTAGCCATAACCCTAACCCTAACCCTAGCACTAACACCAACACTAACCCTAACCCTAACCCTAAACCCTAACCCAAGCCCGAACCCTAGCCCTAGACCTAACCGTAACCCTCATCCTAACACTAAACCTAGCCCTAACCCTAACCCTAACCCCTAACCCTAAACTCTAACTCTAACCCTAAACCCTAACCCTAACCCTAACTCAAACCCTAACGATAAACCCTAACCCTAACCCTAACCCTAACCCTAACCCTAACCCAAACCCTAACCCTAACCCTAACCCTAACCCTAACCCGAACCCTAACCCTAACCCTAACTCTAACCCCTAACCCCTAACCCCTAACCCTAACCCTAACGACCCTAACCCTAACCCTAACCCTTACCCTAACCCTAACCTTAACCCTAGCCCCTAAACCTAAACCCTAACCCTAACCCTAACCCTAACCCTAACCCTAACCCTAACCCTAACCCTAACCCTAACCCTAACCCTAAACCCTAAACCCTAACCCTAACCCAAACCCTAACCCTAACCCTAACCCTAACCCTAACCCTAACCCTAACCCTAACCCTAAACCTAATCCTAACCCTAACCCTAACCCTAACCCTAACCCTAACCCTAACCCAAATAGCGGATCTAACCCTAACCCTAACCCTAACCCTAACCCTAACCCAAACCCTAACCCTAACCCTAACCCTAACCCTAACCCTAACCCTAACCCTAACCCTAACCCTAACCCTAACCCTAACCCTAACCCTAAACCCTAACCCTAACCCTAACCCTAACCCTAACTATAACCCCTAACCCCTAACCCCTAACCCCTAACCCCTAACCCCTAACCCCTAACACTAACCGCTAAACCTAACCCTAATCCTAACCCTAACCCTAACCCTAACCCTCTAACCCTAACCCTCTAACCCTAACCCTAACCCTAACCCTCTAACCCTAACCCTAACCCTAACACTAATCCTAACCCTAACCCTAACCCTAACCCTAACCCTAGCCGTAACCCTAACCCTAACCCTAACCCTTTCTGCCATCAAAAAGTGCTCTCAGCGGAAGCCTTTGGGTACACCTGAACTCCCTGGGGGAGCCTTTACGCAACCCCACACTCAACAGGACTCTGCGTCTTCACTCTTTCCTAACAACCCTAAACATAACCCTAACCGCAACAAGAAGCTGAACCCGAGTTAGACCCGAAAAAACACGTACGGTGCCACTTTCTGCCATCAAAAAGTGCTCTCAGCGGAAGCCTTTGGGTACACCTGAGCTCCCTGGGGGAGCCTTTACGCAACCCCACACTCAACAGGACTCTGCGTCTTCACTCTTTCCTAACAACCCTAAACATAACCCTAACCGCAACAAGAAGCTGAACCCGAGTTAGACCCGAAAAAACACGTACGGTGCCACTTTCTGCCATCCAAAAGTGCTCTCAGCGGAAGCCTTTGGGTACACCTGAACTCCCTGGGGGAGCCTTTACGCAACCCCACACTCAACAGGACTCTGCGTCTTCACTCTTTCCTAACAACCCTAAACATAACCCTATCCGCAACAAGGAGCTGAACCCGAGTTAGACACGAAAAAACACGTACGGTGCCACTTTCTGCCATCAAAAAGTGCTCTCAGCGGAAGCCTTTGGGTACACCTGAACTCCCTGGGGGAGCCTTTACGCAACCCCACACTCAACAGGACTCTGCGTCTTCACTCTTTCCTAACAACCCTAAACATAACCCTAACCGCAACAAGAAGCTCAACCCGAGTTAGACCCGAAAAAACACGTACGGTGCCACTTTCTGCCATCAAAAAGTGCTCTCAGCGGAAGCCTTTGGGTACACCTGAACTCCCTGGGGGAGCCTTTACGCAACCCCACACTCAACAGGACTCTGCGTCTTCACTCTTTCCTAACAACCCTAAACATAACCCTAACCGCAACAAGAAGCTGAACCCGAGTTAGACCCGAAAAAACACGTACGGTGCCACTTTCTGCCATCAAAAAGTGCTCTCAGCGGAAGCCTTTGGGTACACCTGAACTTCCTGGGGGAGCCTTTACGCAACCCCACACTCAACAGGACTCTGCGTCTTCACTCTTTCCTAACAACCCTAAACATAACCCTAACCGCAACAAGAAGCTCAACCCGAGTTAGACCCGAAAAAACACGTACGGTGCCACTTTCTGCCATCAAAAAGTGCTCTCAGCGGAAGCCTTTGGGTACACCTGAACTCCCTGGGGGAGCCTTTACGCAACCCCACACTCAACAGGACTCTGCGTCTTCACTCTTTCCTAACAACCCTAAACATAACCCTAACCGCAACAAGAAGCTGAACCCGAGTTAGACCCGAAAAAACACGTACGGTGCCACTTTCTGCCCTCCAAAAGTGCTCTCAGCGGAAGCCTTTGGGTACACCTGAACTCCCTGGGGGAGCCTTTACGCAACCCCACACTCAACAGGACTCTGCGTCTTCACTCTTTCCTAACAACCCTAAACATAACCCTAACCGCAACAAGAAGCTGAACCCGAGTTAGACCCGAAAAAACACGTACGGTGCCACTTTCTGCCCTCCAAAAGTGCTCTCAGCGGAAGCCTTTGGGTACACCTGAACTCCCTGGGGGAGCCTTTACGCAACCCCACACTCAACAGGACTCTGCGTCTTCACTCTTTCCTAACAACCCTAAACATAACCCTAACCGCAACAAGAAGCTGAACCCGAGTTAGACCCGAAAAAACACGTACGGTGCCACTTTCTGCCATCAAAAAGTGCTCTCAGCGGAAGCCTTTGGGTACACCTGAACTCCCTGGGGGAGCCTTTACGCAACCCCACACTCAACAGGACTCTGCGTCTTCACTCTTTCCTAACAACCCTAAACATAACCCTAACCGCAACAAGAAGCTGAACCCGAGTTAGACCCGAAAAAACACGTACGGTGCCACTTTCTGCCATCAAAAAGTGCTCTCAGCGGAAGCCTTTGGATACACCTGAACTCCCTGGGGGAGCATTTACGCAACCCCACACTCAACAGGACTCTGCGTCTTCACTCTTTCCTAACAACCCTAAACATAACCCTAACCGCAACAAGAAGCTGAACCCGAGTTAGACCCGAAAAAACACGTACGGTGCCACTTTCTGCCCTCCAAAAGTGCTCTCAGCGGAAGCCTTTGGGTACACCTGAACTCCCTGGGGGAGCCTTTACGCAACCCCACACTCAACAGGACTCTGCGTCTTCACTCTTTCCTAACAACCCTAAACATAACCCTAACCGGAACAAGAAGCTGAACCCGAGTTAGACCCGAAAAAACACGTACGGTGCCACTTTCTGCCCTCCAAAAGTGCTCTCAGCGGAAGCCTTTGGGTACACCTGAACTCCCTGGGGGAGCCTTTACGCAACCCCACACTCAACAGGACTCTGCGTCTTCACTCTTTCCTAACAACCCTAAACATAACCCTAACCGCAACAAGAAGCTCAACCCGAGTTAGACCCGAAAAAACACGTACGGTGCCACTTTCTGCCCTCCAAAAGTGCTCTCAGCGGAAGCCTTTGGGTACACCTGAACTCCCTGGGGGAGCCTTTACGCAACCCCACACTCAACAGGACTCTGCGTCTTCACTCTTTCCTAACAACCCTAAACATAACCCTAACCGCAACAAGAAGCTGAACCCGAGTTAGACCCGAAAAAACACGTACGGTGCCACTTTCTGCCATCAAAAAGTGCTCTCAGCGGAAGCCTTTGGGTACACCTGAACTCCCTGGGGGAGCCTTTACGCAACCCCACACTCAACAGGACTCTGCGTCTTCACTCTTTCCTAACAACCCTAAACATAACCCTAACCGCAACAAGAAGCTGAACCCGAGTTAGACCCGAAAAAACACGTACGGTGCCACTTTCTGCCATCAAAAAGTGCTCTCAGCGGAAGCCTTTGGATACACCTGAACTCCCTGGGGGAGCATTTACGCAACCCCACACTCAACAGGACTCTGCGTCTTCACTCTTTCCTAACAACCCTAAACATAACCCTAACCGCAACAAGAAGCTGAACCCGAGTTAGACCCGAAAAAACACGTACGGTGCCACTTTCTGCCCTCCAAAAGTGCTCTCAGCGGAAGCCTTTGGGTACACCTGAACTCCCTGGGGGAGCCTTTACGCAACCCCACACTCAACAGGACTCTGCGTCTTCACTCTTTCCTAACAACCCTAAACATAACCCTAACCGGAACAAGAAGCTGAACCCGAGTTAGACCCGAAAAAACACGTACGGTGCCACTTTCTGCCATCAAAAAGTGCTCTCAGCGGAAGCCTTTGGGTACACCTGAACTCCCTGGGGGAGCCTTTACGCAACCCCACACTCAACAGGACTCTGCGTCTTCACTCTTTCCTAACAACCCTAAACATAACCCTAACCGCAACAAGAAGCTGAACCCGAGTTAGACCCGAAAAAACACGTACGGTGCCACTTTCTGCCATCAAAAAGTGCTCTCAGCGGAAGCCTTTGGATACACCTGAACTCCCTGGGGGAGCATTTACGCAACCCCACACTCAACAGGACTCTGCGTCTTCACTCTTTCCTAACAACCCTAAACATAACCCTAACCGCAACAAGAAGCTGAACCCGAGTTAGACCCGAAAAAACACGTACGGTGCCACTTTCTGCCATCAAAAAGTGCTCTCAGCGGAAGCCTTTGGGTACACCTGAACTCCCTGGGGGAGCCTTTACGCAACCCCACACTCAACAGGACTCTGCGTCTTCACTCTTTCCTAACAACCCTAAACATAACCCTAACCGGAACAAGAAGCTGAACCCGAGTTAGACCCGAAAAAACACGTACGGTGCCACTTTCTGCCATCAAAAAGTGCTCTCAGCGGAAGCCTTTGGGTACACCTGAACTCCCTGGGGGAGCCTTTACGCAACCCCACACTCAACAGGACTCTGCGTCTTCACTCTTTCCTAACAACCCTAAACATAACCCTAACCGCAACAAGAAGCTGAACCCGAGTTAGACCCGAAAAAACACGTACGGTGCCACTTTCTGCCATCAAAAAGTGCTCTCAGCGGAAGCCTTTGGGTACACCTGAACTCCCTGGGGGAGCCTTTACGCAACCCCACACTCAACAGGACTCTGCGTCTTCACTCTTTCCTAACAACCCTAAACATAACCCTAACCGCAACAAGAAGCTGAACCCGAGTTAGACCCGAAAAAACACGTACGGTGCCACTTTCTGCCATCAAAAAGTGCTCTCAGCGGAAGCCTTTGGGTACACCTGAACTCCCTGGGGGAGCCTTTACGCAACCCCACACTCAACAGGACTCTGCGTCTTCACTCTTTCCTAACAACCCTAAACATAACCCTAACCGCAACAAGAAGCTGAACCCGAGTTAGACCCGAAAAAACACGTACGGTGCCACTTTCTGCCATCCAAAAGTGCTCTCAGCGGAAGCCTTTGGGTACACCTGAACTCCCTGGGGGAGCCTTTACGCAACCCCACACTCAACAGGACTCTGCGTCTTCACTCTTTCCTAACAACCCTAAACATAACCCTAACCGCAACAAGAAGCTCAACCCGAGTTAGACCCGAAAAAACACGTACGGTGCCACTTTCTGCCATCAAAAAGTGCTCTCAGCGGAAGCCTTTGGGTACACCTGAACTCCCTGGGGGAGCCTTTACGCAACCCCACACTCAACAGGACTCTGCGTCTTCACTCTTTCCTAACAACCCTAAACATAACCCTAACCGCAACAAGAAGCTCAACCCGAGTTAGACCCGAAAAAACACGTACGGTGCCACTTTCTGCCATCAAAAAGTGCTCTCAGCGGAAGCCTTTGGGTACACCTGAACTCCCTGGGGGAGCCTTTACGCAACCCCACACTCAACAGGACTCTGCGTCTTCACTCTTTCCTAACAACCCTAAACATAACCCTAACCGCAACAAGAAGCTGAACCCGAGTTAGACCCGAAAAAACACGTACGGTGCCACTTTCTGCCATCAAAAAGTGCTCTCAGCGGAAGCCTTTGGGTACACCTGAACTCCCTGGGGGAGCCTTTACGCAACCCCACACTCAACAGGACTCTGAGTCTTCACTCTTTCCTAACAACCCTAAACATAACCCTAACCGCAACAAGAAGCTCAACCCGAGTTAGACCCGAAAAAACACGTACGGTGCCACTTTCTGCCATCAAAAAGTGCTCTCAGCGGAAGCCTTTGGGTACACCTGAACTCCCTGGGGGAGCCTTTACGCAACCCCACACTCAACAGGACTCTGCGTCTTCACTCTTTCCTAACAACCCTAAACATAACCCTAACCGGAACAAGAAGCTGAACCCGAGTTAGACCCGAAAAAACACGTACGGTGCCACTTTCTGCCATCAAAAAGTGCTCTCAGCGGAAGCCTTTGGGTACACTTGAACTCCCTGGGGGAGCCTTTACGCAACCCCACACTCAACAGGACTCTGCGTCTTCACTCTTTCCTAACAACCCTAAACATAACCCTAACCGCAACAAGAAGCTGAACCCGAGTTAGACCCGAAAAAACACGTACGGTGCCACTTTCTGCCATCAAAAAGTGCTCTCAGCGGAAGCCTTTGGGTACACCTGAACTCCCTGGGGGAGCCTTTACGCAACCCCACACTCAACAGGACTCTGCGTCTTCACTCTTTCCTAACAACCCTAAACATAACCCTAACCGCAACAAGAAGCTGAACCCGAGTTAGACCCGAAAAAACACGTACGGTGCCACTTTCTGCCATCAAAAAGTGCTCTCAGCGGAAGCCTTTGGGTACACCTGAACTCCCTGGGGGAGCCTTTACGCAACCCCACACTCAACAGGACTCTGCGTCTTCACTCTTTCCTAACAACCCTAAACATAACCCTAACCGCAACAAGAAGCTCAACCCGAGTTAGACCCGAAAAAACACGTACGGTGCCACTTTCTGCCATCAAAAAGTGCTCTCAGCGGAAGCCTTTGGGTACACTTGAACTCCCTGGGGGAGCCTTTACGCAACCCCACACTCAACAGGACTCTGCGTCTTCACTCTTTCCTAACAACCCTAAACATAACCCTAACCGCAACAAGAAGCTGAACCCGAGTTAGACCCGAAAAAACACGTACGGTGCCACTTTCTGCCATCAAAAAGTGCTCTCAGCGGAAGCCTTTGGGTACACCTGAACTCCCTGGGGGAGCCTTTACGCAACCCCACACTCAACAGGACTCTGCGTCTTCACTCTTTCCTAACAACCCTAAACATAACCCTAACCGCAACAAGAAGCTGAACCCGAGTTAGACCCGAAAAAACACGTACGGTGCCACTTTCTGCCATCAAAAAGTGCTCTCAGCGGAAGCCTTTGGGTACACCTGAACTCCCTGGGGGAGCCTTTACGCAACCCCACACTCAACAGGACTCTGCGTCTTCACTCTTTCCTAACAACCCTAAACATAACCCTAACCGCAACAAGAAGCTGAACCCGAGTTAGACCCGAAAAAACACGTACGGTGCCACTTTCTGCCATCAAAAAGTGCTCTCAGCGGAAGCCTTTGGGTACACTTGAACTCCCTGGGGGAGCCTTTACGCAACCCCACACTCAACAGGACTCTGCGTCTTCACTCTTTCCTAACAACCCTAAACATAACCCTAACCGCAACAAGAAGCTGAACCCGAGTTAGACCCGAAAAAACACGTACGGTGCCACTTTCTGCCATCAAAAAGTGCTCTCAGCGGAAGCCTTTGGGTACACTTGAACTCCCTGGGGGAGCCTTTACGCAACCCCACACTCAACAGGACTCTGCGTCTTCACTCTTTCCTAACAACCCTAAACATAACCCTAACCGCAACAAGAAGCTGAACCCGAGTTAGACCCGAAAAAACACGTACGGTGCCACTTTCTGCCATCAAAAAGTGCTCTCAGCGGAAGCCTTTGGGTACACCTGAACTCCCTGGGGGAGCCTTTACGCAACCCCACACTCAACAGGACTCTGCGTCTTCACTCTTTCCTAACAACCCTAAACATAACCCTAACCGCAACAAGAAGCTGAACCCGAGTTAGACCCGAAAAAACACGTACGGTGCCACTTTCTGCCATCAAAAAGTGCTCTCAGCGGAAGCCTTTGGGTACACTTGAACTCCCTGGGGGAGCCTT
Source organism: Anser anser (assembly GCF_964211835.1). Taxonomy (NCBI): domain Eukaryota; kingdom Metazoa; phylum Chordata; class Aves; order Anseriformes; family Anatidae; genus Anser; species Anser anser. Next base: position 95,547 of record NW_028153778.1, read on the forward strand.
TACGCAACCCCACACTCAACAGGACTCTGCGTCTTCACTCTTTCCTAACAACCCTAAACATAACCCTAACCGCAACAAGAAGCTCAACCCGAGTTAGACCCGAAAAAACACGTACGGTGCCACTTTCTGCCATCAAAAAGTGCTCTCAGCGGAAGCCTTTGGGTACACCTGAACTCCCTGGGGGAGCCTTTACGCAACCCCACACTCAACAGGACTCTGCGTCTTCACTCTTTCCTAACAACCCTAAACATAACCCTAACCGCAACAAGAAGCTCAACCCGAGTTAGACCCGAAAAAACACGTACGGTGCCACTTTCTGCCATCAAAAAGTGCTCTCAGCGGAAGCCTTTGGGTACACCTGAACTCCCTGGGGGAGCCTTTACGCAACCCCACACTCAACAGGACTCTGCGTCTTCACTCTTTCCTAACAACCCTAAACATAACCCTAACCGCAACAAGAAGCTGAACCCGAGTTAGACCCGAAAAAACACGTACGGTGCCACTTTCTGCCATCAAAAAGTGCTCTCAGCGGAAGCCTTTGGGTACACCTGAACTCCCTGGGGGAGCCTTTACGCAACCCCACACTCAACAGGACTCTGCGTCTTCACTCTTTCCTAACAACCCTAAACATAACCCTAACCGCAACAAGAAGCTGAACCCGAGTTAGACCCGAAAAAACACGTACGGTGCCACTTTCTGCCATCAAAAAGTGCTCTCAGCGGAAGCCTTTGGGTACACCTGAACTCCCTGGGGGAGCCTTTACGCAACCCCACACTCAACAGGACTCTGCGTCTTCACTCTTTCCTAACAACCCTAAACATAACCCTAACCGCAACAAGAAGCTGAACCCGAGTTAGACCCGAAAAAACACGTACGGTGCCACTTTCTGCCATCAAAAAGTGCTCTCAGCGGAAGCCTTTGGGTACACCTGAACTCCCTGGGGGAGCCTTTACGCAACCCCACACTCAACAGGACTCTGCGTCTTCACTCTTTCCTAACAACCCTGAACATAACCCTAACCGCAACAAGAAGCTGAACCCGAGTTAGACCCGAAAAAACACGGACGGTGCCACTTTCTGCCATCAAAAAGT
>NW_028153777.1:0-23524 GCF_964211835.1 Anser anser
GGTGAGGGGGTCAAAATAAAGGGGTAGGGGGTCAAACTAAAGGGATGGGGGGGTTGAAATAAAGAATGGGGGGGTTGAAATAAAGGGATGGGGGGTAAAAATAAAGGGGGGGTAAAAAAAAAGGGATGGGGGTTAAAATAAAGGGATGGGGGGGTCAAAATAAAGGGATGGGGGGGTAAAAATAAAGGGGGGGTCAAAATAAAGGGATGGGGGGGTAAAAATAAAGGGGGGGGTCAAAATAAAGGGGGGGTCAAAATAAAGAGATGGGGGGAAATAAAAAGGGATGGGGGGTAAAAAAAAAAAAAAGGGGGATGGGGGGGTAAATAAAAAGGGTGGGGGGTTAAAAAAAAGGATGGGGGGTAAAAAAAAAAAAGGGGGGGGGGCCTCATAAATATCCCCCCCCCCAAAAAAAAAAACCACCCGAGCCCACCTTCAGCTGGAAGCCGGTGGCGTAGGAGCCCTTGGGGCAGAAGTCGTCCCCCCCCCAGTCCCCCCAGGGCCCCCCGTTGTCCACCGTCAGCTCGGCGGGGGGGGGGGGCGGGGGGGGGCCACGAGGCCGCCCCCCCCCGGGATAACGCCAGCAGCAGGAGCAGGGCCGGGAGCGCCATGGTCGTGTGGGTGTCGTGTCCCCCCCCCGGCAAACCCCCCCCCAAGGGTGACCCCGCGGGCTTTATAACCACGGGGATGGGGGGGGGGGGGGCAAAGACCCCGGGGACGGGCCCCCAGTGTTGTGTCCCCCCCCCAGGGTGTCCTTGACGCCTCCCCCCGTCCCGCGGCTCCCGTTGGCTCTTTGGTGTCCCCCCCCCCATGGATAAACCCCGGCGAGGAACTGGAACCAGTCCACGAGAGGAACTGGAACCAGTCCACGACGTGGGGGCGGTTTGGGTCAATGTGTCCCCCCCCGCCCCCCCCAGTGCCAGGCAGCCTCTGGGGACCGGGGGGGTTATAAGGGATAAACCACGGGGAGCCCCGGGGGTTACAAGCGATAAACTTTTAAAAGTTATTTTAATTAAAAATCTGTTTTTCTTTTTAAAATTTAAAACTTAAAAATTATTTGTAATTTTAAATCGGAATATTGTATTTTAAAGAACAAATTCATGTTTAATTTTAAATCTACATTTTTGCTGTTTGAAATTTAAGTCTCACTTTTAATTTAAAATCTATTTTAATTTAAAACCTAATTTTTTAAATTCAAAATTAATTTTTAAATTTAAAATCGAAATTTACTTATTTATTTATTTAACGGCCCCCGGTGAGCGCCCAGCGATGAGACCAGCTTCGAGCCGTGTCCCTTGGCGCCCGCTCGCCGGCGACGAGTAGACCCTGACCTAAGTATAAAGACATATAAAAGTGTATAAAAACATATAAAACATCATATAAACATATAAAAATAAATAAGCATATAAATATATATAAAAAAATAACATATAAACATAACAATAATGTAAATAAATAAATAAAATTAAATAAAGTAAATAAAATAAATAAATAGCATAACATAATAACATATAAACATAACAATAGATAACGTAAATAAATAAATAAAATAAAATAAAATAAATAAATAAATAAAATAAATAAATAGCATAACGTAATAACATATAAACATAACAATAAATAACGTAAATAAATAAATAAAATAAAATAAATAAAATAAATAAATAAAATAAATAAATAAAATAAATAAATAGCATAACGTAATAACATATAAACATAACAATAAATAACGTAAATAAATAAATAAAATAAAATAAATAAAATAAATAAATAAAATAAATAAATAAAATAAATAAATAAAATAAATAAATAGCATAACGTAATAACATAAACATAACAATAAATAACGTAAATAAATAAATAAAATAAAATAAATAAAATAAATAAATAAAATAAATAAATAAAATAAATAAATAAAATAAATAAATAGCATAACGTAATAACATATAAACATAACAATAAATAACGTAAATAAATAAATAAAATAAAATAAATAAAATAAATAAATAAAATAAAATAAATAAATAGCATAACATAATAACATATAAACATATAAAAATAAATAAACCCAACGCATATAAAAGTATATAAATCCAAAATCAGGTGGGATTTCGACTCGCTGCTTCGAAGTTTCCCGATACGCCCATGAATATTCATGAGCTCTCCCCGCTTCGTATTAAAATTAGCTCCCAGAGCTCGTTTCCATCACCTCCTCCCGGCTGCGCTCGCACAGTTTTGGGACAGGTTCCCCGTTTTGGGCCCCAAGGCTCCTCGTTTCGGTTAATTTTCGGTTAACGGAAGCGACGTTAAACGTTAAGACGTTAAAAAACGTCCGTTTTTAATGCAATTAAGCGCGCCCCCATTCTTCCATCCCCGGCTTCGCTGAGGGTTGACCAGCCAGGGACAACGCGCGGCGTCGGGGCCGCCCCAGGACCCCAAAACTCGCCGCCTGGAAAGTCACGGGCTTATCGAACCCGTTTGGGGCTGGGGATTAGGGGAGGACCGCACGTTGTGAGCAAAATCTCGATAATTTTCTTCGGGCAGGATCTTCTGGGAAGCTATTTTATTCGCGAGTGCAACGACAGGCATCCTGCCAATTAGGAGTGCGTTACAGTAAATATACCACAACCTTTTATTCCCTATTACCCGACACCTGATCACCTCCCCTGTTTCCTCGTTGGCTGAGCACTACAGGTTCACAAGCTACTCGACCCCCCTCTATACCACATACGTACATTTTTTTTATTAACCCTTTAATTTATTCTTTTTCCTTTTTTTTCCCGTCTTTCTTATGTTTTGAGAACTTGTGATATTTGTATTTTCACTGTTCCCACACTGCTCATCCTGTTTTTCTCAAGCTTCTACCGTATTTTGGAACAGCGAGGCCTTCTGCTGTCCACTTATCCACTCGGCATTTCTCCTCGTTGTGACTACACAATTATCTTTGAAGACTAAAAAAAAACTAGTTCTCTACTGCAAAAACCACAACTTAGTTTCTCACAACGCCTCCTGCGCGGCTCAAGTCCACTCTAGAGACTACCAGGAGTCTACCAGGTCTACCAGGTCTACCAGGAGCACTCTAGCTCCCCCTGAGAGCCTCCCAGCGACTCCCAGTTTCCTCCAGGATGCCCTAGGGGCCTCACAGGGCCCTGTAGGATGTCCTATGAGCCTCCTCTTGAACCCCAGAGGCAAAATAAGGACTTTTCCTGGAATCTAAAGGCCTCTGGAGGCCTCACAGTGCTCTCTAGTGCACTCTTGGGCGCACTGCAGGCCTCATGTAGTCTTCTCCTGCGCTCTAGATCCTCCACAGGTCTATCAGGGCCACCCGGTGTGCTCTAGCTCCCCCTGAAAGCCTCCCAGTGACCCCCAGTTTCCTCCAGGATGCCCTGGAGGCCTCCCAGTGCAGCCTTGAGGCCTCCCGTGGCCCTCCAGTGCTCTCTGGGACCTTCTGGAGGCCTCTCAGGGCCTTGGGGGTGTACTCTAGAACCCCCTGAAGGCCTCACTGGATTCTCCAGTGCTTTCTCCAGTCCCCTACAGCCATCCCAGTGTATTCTTCTGTTCCCTGGTGCCCCTGACAGTCCTCCAAACGCTCCCGGTTCACTCTAGCATCCACTAAAGGTCTCCCGGTGTGCCCTAGAAGCCTCCCAGGGAACTTCGGTGCACCCTAGGGTGCCCTAGAAGCCTCCTGCTGCACCCTAGAGACCTGTGTGGGTTCTGTGCGGGGTTGCGTAAAGGCTCCCCAAGGGACTTCAGGTGTACCCAAAGGCTTCCATTGGGAGGCCTAATTAGGGGCGTAATTAGGGTTACGTTTAGGGTTGTTTGGAAAGGGAGAAGGCGCGGAGTCCCGTTGTGTGTGGGGTTGCGTAAAGGCTCCCCAAGGGAGTTCAGGTCTCCCCTAACCCTACTTACGACCCTAAAAAACACGTACGGCACCACTTCCTCCTATCCAAAAGTGCTCCCAACGGGAGCCTTTGGGTACCCCTGAACTCCCCTGGGGAGACTTTACGCAACCCCACACGACAAGACTCCGCGCCTTCTCTCTCTCCAAACCCTAACCCTAATTAAGGACCCCCCCCCCATAGCCATTAAGACCCACCCAAGCCATTAAGTACCCTCCCCGGGACCCCCCCAAAGTCCCCCCGGGATATTAAGCCTAAACCCTAATTACGCCCCTAATTAAGCCTCCCAATGGAATCCTTTGGGTAGACCTGACCTCCCTTGGGGAGCCTTTACACAGCCCCACACGCAACGGGACTTAATGGCCCGGGAGGGGGCTTAATGGCCCGGGGGGGGGGGTCCTTAATATGCCCGGGGGGGCTTAAAATCCATGGGGGGGGCTTAAAGGCCCGGGGGGTCCTTAAAGGCCCGGGGGGGGGGGGGCTTAAAATCCGGGGGGGGGGGGCTTAAAATCCGGGGGGGGGTCCTTAATATCCCGGGGGGGGGGGAGGGGGGCTTAATGCCCGGGGGGGGGTCCTTAATATGCTTGGGGGGGTCTCAGGGAGGGTCCTTAATGGCTTGGGGGGGGGGGTCCTTAATATGCCCGGAGGGGGTCCTTAATTTCTTCGGGGGGGAGGGGAAGGTGTGGGGGGGGGTGTTGGGAGGGGTCCCGGGGAGGGTCCTTAATGGCTTGGGGGGGGGGGGTTCTTAATATGGCTGAGGGGGGCCTTAATGCCTGGGGCGGGGTCGTTAATATCCCTGGGGGGGGCTCTTAATGGCCGAGGGGGGGGTCATTAATGGCTGGGGGGTTCCTTAATATCCCCCGGGGGGGGGGGGTCCTTAATATCCCGGGGGGGTGTTGGCGGGGTCCTGGGGAGGGTCCTTAATGGCTTGGGGAGGGGGAGTCTTAGTAATCTGGGGGGGGGGGGGCCTTAACATCGCCAGATGGTCTCCGAGGAAGGTAACTCCTCTGGGGTCTCCTTAACCAGGGGCTGAGCTGCTGGGGGCACGGCTGGATTTGGGGTCCCACAGGTGTGACTGTCTGGGAGACCCTCAGCCTCATTCCCCCTCCCCATAACAACCCAGTGGTGAAATTGGGTGCTGGGGATTTTTCGTTATCTCACTTTGTTGAGGTCCTGCCTCGTGTCAACACACTGGTGGTGAGTGGAAACCCCTTGAGACCCAACCCCTTCCCGGCCCTCTCCTTCCCACACCTGCTCCTCCTATTTTGGGTGTGGGTCAATGGTATTTTTGTAGGGTTTGCAGCTGGGGGCAGGTAGGGAGGTGGAGACCAAACGTGTTTTCCCAGTGGCTGCTGTGGAGGAGCATCAGCGACGGGTTTTACCCTTCACCCTTAGCCTTTTCAACCCCCCTTCCCCATTTCCTATTTTCATAAATTACCAAGTTGCAGCAAAAAAAAATAAAATTGCTTGAAAGCACATTAAGGACATTTCTGCCGGCATGGCAAAGCTGCCCAGGGTGTGGAAAGGGTTTTTGCAGTCTCCTTTCTTTCATCACTTCCCGCAGCGGGACGCAACCTTGTGCTGAATCCCAAGGAGATAAAATGAGTCCTAGCCCAGAGACATTTCTGCTTTACGAGGTCCCCTCTGTGCTTTATTGTATTCCTTGAAATGAAAGCCAGTTTCTTTTCTTTGCGTGGAGTTAGTCCCTTCTGCCTCTGCTCCTTGCACCTCACCTCCGTCCCCCCTGCCTGTCTCCCTCTCTATCCCCCAGCCGCAGTCCCTGCCCCGACCCTCTGGGTGCTGCAGGGACAGAAGGAATATTTCTTTGGAGACGCTGTCACGCTGGTGTGCACCACTCCCCCCAGCATCACTGGGAAGCTGACGTACCAAATTTTTGGCGAGGCTGGCTGGGCAGTTTCAGGATTTAGCTCGACGAATAACTACACGTTTGAGTTCGTCCTCTCCCGAATGCAACACAGGGGGCCGCATTTCTGCAGCTATTCCCTCAAGCAAGGTCGGAAGCAGCTCATATCCCCAACCAGCGAAAAACTGGTGATCAAGATTGGAGGTGAGCTGTGTGATTTCTTTATCTTTCTCTCTGCTTTCTCCCTCCTCTCTGAGAACTATTCAGATGCCCAAACGTGGGTGTCAGCTATCGCCCCGCAATGTGACAACTCACCTGGAAATCAGGATTGGTGGGCTTTGTGGTTTAACCCAGCCCATCGCCAAAATCAGTAGGATTTCTGGGTGGAGGATTTATCTTTCTGGGACCAGCATGGTCTGGAAGGTGGCTGCCACTGGCGCTCTTCTCATGTCGTGGCAGGAAGCCTACAATCCCAAGCTTTGCTGCATGCAGTGGGAAGGCAAACAACTGGAGATCCGTTTGTGCTGTCCTTATTGCTACGTCTCCATTTATTCCTCCCCTTTTCTCAGACCACCTTCCCCAGCCCCTGCTGATGGTGGAGTCCCCGCTGGGAGAGGTGATGGCAGGAGATCTCCTGAGCATCATCTGTAAGGCCCCTGGAGACGCCACTGTACGGAGGTTTCACTTCTACAGGGATGGCCAAGAGGTCCTCCCTACGACAGAAGGCTCTGAGGACAATGCAGCAGATCACGGGGGCAATTTAAGGACTTCCATGGTCCTCCAGCTCCCACGTGCTGGTCCCCAACAGAGTGGAAACTTTACCTGCAAGTATGAGGAAAAAAAGCCTGAGAGGTGGATCCCGTCCTTCACAAGCCAAGCCGTGTCTATCAGTATAAATGCCCAAAAGAAAGGTGAGCTGGCCATCCATCCACCCACCTAACAATCTGTCAGTCCATCCACCACCAACCCATCCATCCATCCACCCATCCATCCATCCAGTAACCAGCCCATTAAACCATCCCTCTCTCCATCTGTCCATCCGTCTGTCCCTCCCTCTCTCCATTTTTTCCTGAAACGATTCCATTCCAGTCCCTGTACGTTCCTCTCCAAACTAGCTGATTTTTGCACCGGGCAGCTGCTCTATCTATCCGATCACCATCCTTCTGTCCATGACTCAGCCCACCCAGTCTTGCACCCACCTCTCCCTCCCTCTCAGCCCTTCCACCACCCCAACCACCCCAAACAAGTATCGAGCATCCCTCTGTCCACCTTTATGGCTCAGCAGCCTCTCCTTGGCCTCCCGAGCCATTGTTCCCAAATTTCTCAGTGCCTCCTGCAGAGCCAAGCAAGCGGGGAAAGTCTTTGGGTGTTCAGCACTCAGGACCTGAGCAGAATGCCTGGAGACGGAGGGGTGGGGAAAGGGAAAGAGAGATGGTGGCGGAACGATGCTCACAGCCTTCCCTCCGTCAGCACGCATGAACTGTGTCTACATCTCCTAACCTGTCCCACCCTCTTGCAGGGAAGAGCTGCTTCCTTCTTCTACGGCTCCTGGTTGTGGGCGGCTGCTTCCTCACCATCAACAGCCTCATCCTCCTCTTCTTCTGGGCCCGGGGGAGAACCAAAGGTACACCCTGAGCTGAGGGGGGAATCGCCCCACCTTTGGGCTCCCCACCACCCACCTCGCTCCTTCCCGCAGACGCCTCGTTCCTGTCTGGAGCCAGCCCTGCCGGGATCTCCCAGCTGCACGCCAGATCCCCACACACCCTTCAGGAGGAGAATAAGTATGAGGAACACTAATGAGAGGAAGATGCTGTGGGCGATTCCACCCCCTAAAGACCGCTCCCTGCTGAAGACGCATCCCAAAAGACTGGTGTGCAGCCAAACAGGTGCTCACCTGTGGGAAAACAAAGCAAGAAACGGTTCCTGGGAGGATGAAAGAAGTAGAAAGGGGTCGTTTCACGTGGTAGAGGGGAGGGAGGAGACATGGACGTTGTCGGGAAGGGTGATTGTGAAAGAGAAAATGAAGAAAGACCAGAAATAAAAATGGAAATTGTGAGGAAAAAGAAAGGAGTGAGAAAGGGTGAGAAATGAAATGGAGAGACAAACAGTGTGAGTGAAAAATGAAAGCATGGACAGAGGCTGAGACAGAGTGAGAGAGGGATGGGGAAGAAAAGGGATGCCAGGAGCATCGAGGAGGGCACGACGGTGGGAAGAGCAGGTTGGAGAGGTGAAGGAGAAGAAAAAAGGTGGAAGGAGAGCCCCCAAATCAGAACAAGCCCTTGTGCGGGTCATTAACTGGATGGCCACCGCTGTCACCTCGCCTGGTTGTCCCGGTGTGTTAGGGATGTTAGGGCATCCAGGGAGGGGTGGGAGAGCCGCTGCAGGTGGGGTGGGTGGCTGGGGGCTCTGGTGTTTGGGCTTTTGGAGGGGAATGTCCCATAGCCCATATACGTGGGAGCTGTGGGGCTGCAACAGGAGGATGCTGGAAATGCAGAGACTGGGAACGTGTGAAAATGTGGAGGTGGCATTTGAGCCCCTGGGGGTGGCGTACAGGGAACTGGGGGGATATTGGGGTGGGACGTTAAGGAGTGAGTGGTGGATATTTGGGGCATGTGCGGGGCTATGGGATATGGCATGCCACCAGCACTGGATATGAGGGGAATGCAGGGATGTGGGGAAGCTGCGTGATCAATACGGGAACCTGAGCTGATGGGGGCGCGCTGGGAAATCTGGCTATGGATGGCACTAAGGACAGGGGGCTTTGGGGATACGGCAGGCTGCTGGGGAGGGATATGGGGGCAGGAAGGAGATGGCGACCCTGCCGATGGGATACAGAGCGACTTTGGGGCAGTATGAGGCTGTGAGATATGAGGATAGCGGAACCGCTCTCTCCTGTCCTCCGCGGCCTTATCTCCACCTCGCAGCCTTCCTTCCCCTCCAGCCTCTTTCTGCCATGCCCTCAGCCCCCGGCAGCCAGCAGTGGATGAGAAAGAATCGATAGAGGGGAGGGAGCGTGCTGCCGGGCCATGAGGTCCCAACGCTGCTCCGTGACACCGGGAGGGCTGCGAGGTCACAATACCTCTCGGTGATGCAGTGCTGGGCCGTGACATCCCGACACCCCATTGTGACGCTGGGCCAGCCCACAGGCACTGCTCCGCACCGGTCCTGACAGCAGCAGTAGCTGCAGCTGCAGCGGCGGTGGTGGAAGCATGGTGCGAGTGTGGGGAGCCACGGCCCCTGCCTGCGTCCTCTTCCTCCTGCTGGTGGCCCTGTGTGCCCGGGGTGCCCAGGCTGCGCCATGGCGACCACCGGGAGCAGGTGGGTGGGCAGGGCCGGGGCCAACACCAAACCCTGGGCGGCATGGTGCTGCGCGGCACGCGTATGGATGGAGGGGACGGGGACGGGATGGCAGCAGGGCCGGGCGGGCACCGCGGGCAGGGGGCAGGCAGGAGGCAGAAGCCCCGCAGGGTGGCACGGTGGGGCCGTGGCTGCTGCGGGGTTGTTTCCTGCCGGGGGGGCCGGGAGCGGCGCTGGGGCCGAGAAGCCCGGGTCTGAGCCCCTGTGGGGCTGAGGCCGCTGGCCCCTCTTGGGAAATTTCCACCTGCATCTTTGTCCCGTGACATTGCCTCAGCCCCCTCAGTCACTGCAGGGTGCTGGGGAAGAGGGAGAGCACAGCATGCCATGGCAACGTCTCTCATCTCTGCTTGATTTTAGATGATGACGGTGTTGCTTCTCCATATCCAGCTTCTCAGCTGGATCATGGTTTGGAGCCTCAGGAGGATCCCCGAGGTACGTTGCGAGTGTGCTTCCTTGAAGGAAGATGGCTAATGGGCTGTAATAGTTTATTCGGGGTCTTCCAAGCGCGTTTGTGCCGTGAGGGGGCTTGCACAAATGAGCCCTGAATATTTCTTCACTTGGAGAGATGCCACCCCTGCCCCTCTCCACAGAGAGGGAAGAACCCAGGCTTTTCTTCCTGTTTGGGCCATGTCATTACCTGAGCCCCAGCCAGTGCCTCCCGGTCACTGAGGAAGAGGCAGGCCCCAAGAGGCAATGGAAGCTCCCCTTACCTGTGTCTGATCCCACTTGTGCCCACAGGCAGTACTGGTCAAGTGCCTCCATGGAATCCTGCTCCTGAGCCTGCCAGTATGGGTCCCACAGGTGGTAAGTTGTCCGTGTTCATTTCCTTGCTGTTTGTTAAGGGTTTGTTGAGCTAGCTCAGCAAGGGTTCAGCTGCTCACTGGCCAGGGGGCTTCTCCATGACAAACATGGATGATCATTTTTCCCGGGGTCTGCACGCTCCCCCTGCAGTGGGGTCTTCCTTTGTGTCCAGCAGAGATCTTCCCGTAAGAAACACCTGAGGGGCCACATCTTTGGCGGCGTGGTCCCTGCGGGGTGTTGCGCACAGCCTGGAGAGAGGATTTGGGAAGAGGCCAAGAGGGAGCCTCCAGCTCAGCAGGCCCCTTTGCGGCTTTGGAAATCCTGGCTCGTGTCTGGGTCCCACATCCTTGCCTGAGCCCCCTCCAGTCGCTGCAGGTCACTAAGGAAGAGGTAGATCACACCATGCACGGGGAATGTTTCTCTTCTGTGCTTGATTGCAGCAGTTCTCGTAGGCTCTGGCTACTCGACACCTCAGCCTGATGTGGACCACGAGCCTCAGGTTAATCTGCCAGGTAAGTCAGCGGAAGGCAGGAGCATCTAGGTGCTGCAGAGCCAGCAGGCACCTTGCGCTTGAGTTGAGACCTGGGGTGGGCACGGGGAGGGCCCTTCTCCGGGCAGCTCCACGCACGCTTAGTTTGTACCAGCACGGTGCCACTGCAGGCACCCAGCAACTGTTTGCAAGATGCTCTGGAGTGGCAGGGAGAGACGAGTGCCGTGGAGCAGTCCCCTCTTTGAACCGCATTCTCTGTCACTCTGGTCAGAAGGAGTATGTTGGCGTAGTTCACAGGAGGGACTCCACTTGTGTTTACAGATGGGACCGAAGGCGAAGGTGATCCAGGCTCCCAGATGGGTTCCAGGACTGAAGCTCTGGGAGATGGCCTGGGTAAGTTGTGGCTTTTGACTTCCTTTGAGAGCTGCCAGCTCAAAGCCCAAACGTCAGCCAGGCATCTCTGCAGGTGGGAGGGTATAGACCGGCACGTGTGTGTGCCCTGTCAAGGCACGAGCCCTGGTATGCTCTCCTACTGAGCTATTGATGTAGATGGCGCTGGGACAGAAACTTCTCACGGGGCTTTGGTTGCAGAAGTGTCCCCAGGGAGGGCTTTGCCAGACCCTCGGCTGCTTCCTGCGCTGGAGCCCAGCTGGTATCCCAGGGGTGGGAAGTCATTTCACTGACTTCACAAACGAAGCCCTGGTCCTCCAAATTGCACTGGTGCCAAAGTTAACTTCCTACTTTCTGTTCAGGTCCTCTAACAGCGAAGGACAATGCTGAAATAAGAAAATCTTCCCCAACATCCCCTGACATCGTAGAGGATCTCGTAAAGGAGTTAGAGGAGGCAGCACCTGGTGGGTATATTTCACTCTGTCCGCCATAAGACTTGGGAAGCTGAGGTTCTAAATCCATGTGTGGACACACCGTAACCTGCACAGCAGGAAGGGATGGATCAGAGCGGAGACACTCAATTTCACACCTGGCAGGCACTGGTGAGCGCCAGAGAAGGCCGAGAGCCTCTGCTGCCGCTTGTGGGTCACGCCGTGTCCCAGGGGCAGCTGCTAGCCCAGCACTACCATAAGTGGTCCGAGCTGTTCCGTGCAAACATTGGTATCCAGCCAGCAGCAAAGGGCTTCTGCTGAACTTGTGTTCAGCTCCCGCACAGCGCTGCTTGCAGCTGGGCGAGTTCAAGGCAGGAGGCACAGCCCAAGCAGTCCTTGCTGTCTCATTTGCCGGGAGACACATGTCACTGCAGGGGAAAAGCACCCTTGGCGCTTACCTCAGTTTCAGCTGATTTAGCTGTCCAATTCTAGTTGGGTTTCAAATGACTTGGCTGTGCTTCTCCTCTTGTTTGGGGACTGTGGGCTCTTCCCTGATGCCCACGACTGTGCCCACAACATGGTTCAAGAGCTTGCGGCTCAGCCTGATGTGTGTGACTCTTGCCCTTCCCATGGGATGGAGTCAGCATGATGGGATGGACATGCTTCTCAGAAGGGCTGTTCCTGCCTCTGAACTGGATGCAGCTTTTTTCTGTCCTCTTTGAAGGCACGAATTGAGCAACATCTTGCAGTGTGCCAAAAATGCACTATGTGCGATGTGAACAAGAAGATCTCCTGCAATCTCCTGGTCTCGCAGCAGGCCAGATTTTGCTGTCTGTGCTGGTAGACTGCCAGGAGTCGAACACTTAGATTTTTCTTTGTGAATGACATGTTGTTTGGAGTAGTGAGTACCTCCCCCAGAAGCCCAGGCCGTAGCTTCTAAACTTTAGGGATGTCTTTTGAGAAGCACTACCTTTCAAAGATACCGTCCTCGAAAGGAGGAGCGGTTCCTTAGGGTCACACTGTCCTGCTTTCTTTCTAAAGGGCTGGTTAGAGAGACTGTGCCGAAGAAGGTGCTTTGGCGAGGAAGCGGTCGCACGCTGCCGCTCCCTGGCAAAAGAACAGAGCCAGTGAAGTCAACTGCCCCACCAGGTAAAGGCTGTTTCTTGGTCATCCGCTGTCACCAACCAGAACCAGCATGCGTGTGCAGGTTCTTGCCCTGGTACCCGCTCTTGCAGCTCATGTCAGCAGCCAAACCCAAGAGTGTCAGTAGGCAGCAAGTGTTGCAGAGGAAGGCAGGAGTGGCTCCCTGAGGATGGCTGTCTTCCCCGGGCTGTGACAGCATGTGAGAGCAGTGCAGCGGAGAGACGCTCACAAAGCTCTGTGGCTGTGGTTAGAGAGGGGTCACCTCCCAGCGCACCCAGTTCCCAGGGATTTTGGAACCTTGCTCTTGGGGGAACGAGGCCATGAGAAGCCCATTGAGCAGACGATGGGAAACGGGACCCCTCCTGTGAGCTGAGGCCCAGAGTGATGCCCTGACCCAGTGCAAACAGGGCACTGCCATAGAGCTACTGATGTAGGTGTCGATGTGACAGAAACTTCTCACGGGGCTTTGGTTGCAGAAGTGTCCCCAGGGAGGGCTTTGCCAGACCCTCGGCTGCTTCCTGCGCTGGAGCCCAGCTGGTATCCCAGGGGTGGGAAGTCATTTCACTGACTTCACAAACTAAGCCCTGCTTCTCCAAATTGCACTGGTGCCAAAGTTAACTTCCTACTTTCTGTTCAGGTCCTCTAAGAGCAAAGGACAATGCTGAAATAAGAAAATCTTCCCCAACATCCCCTGACATCATAGAGGATCTCATAAAGGAGTTAGACGAGGCAGCACCTGGTGGGTATATTTCACTCTGTCCGCCATAAGACTTGGGAAGCTGAGGTTCTAAATCCATGTGTGGACACACCGTAACCTGCACAGCAGGAAGGGATGGATCAGAGCGGAGACACTCAATTTCACACCTGGCAGGCACTGGTGAGCGCCAGAGAAGGCCGAGAGCCTCTGCTGCCGCTTGTGGGTCACGCCGTGTCCCAGGGGCAGCTGCTAGCCCAGCACTACCATAAGTGGTCCGAGCTGTTCCGTGCAAACATTGGTATCCAGCCAGCAGCAACTGGTGTGTGCTTGCAGCTGTGCCCAGAATATGGTTCAAGGAGGAGCAGTTCCTTGTAGTCACACTGTCCTGCTTTCTTTCTAAAGGGCTGCTTAGAGAGACTGTGCTGAAGGAGGTGCTTTGGCGAGGAAGCGGTCGCACGCTGCCACTCTCTGACAAACGAACAGGGGCAACACAGGCAACTGCCCCACCAGGTAAAGGCTGTTTCTTGGTCATCCGCTGTCACCAACCAGAACCAGCATGCGTGTGCAGGTTCTTGCCCTGGTACCCGCTCTTGCAGCTCATGTCAGCAGCCAAACCCAAGAGTGTCAGTAGGCAGCAAGTGTTGCAGAGGAAGGCAGGAGTGGCTCCCTGAGGATGGCTGTCTTCCCCGGGCTGTGACAGCATGTGAGAGCAGTGCAGCGGAGAGACGCTCACAAAGCTCTGTGGCTGTGGCTAGAGAGGGGTCACCTCCCAGCGCACCCAGTTCCCAGGGATTTTGGAACCTTGCTCTTGGTGGAACGAGGCCGTCAGAAGCCCATTGAGCAGACGATGGGAAACGGGACCCCTCCTGTGAGCTGAGGCCCAGAGTGATGCCCTGACCCAGTGCAAACAGGGCACTGCCATAGAGCTACTGATGTAGGTGTCGATGTGACAGAAACTTCTCACGGGTCTTTGGTTGCAGAAGTGTCCCCAGGGAGGGCTTTGCCAGACCCTCGGCTGCTTCCTGCGCTGGAGCCCAGCTGGTATCCCAGGGGTGGGAAGTCATTTCACTGACTTCACAAACGAAGCCCTGCTTCTCCAAATTGCACTGGTGCCAAAGTTAACTTCCTACTTTCTGTTCAGGTCCTCTAAGAGCAAAGGACAATGCTGAAATAAGAAAATCTTCCCCAACATCCCCTGACATCGTAGAGGATCTCATAAAGGAGTTAGACGAGGCAGCACATGGTGGGTATATTTCACTCTGTCCGCCATAAGACTTGGGAAGCTGAGGTTCTAAATCCATGTGTGGACACACCGTAACCTGCACAGCAGGAAGGGATGGATCAGAGCGGAGACACTCAATTTCACACCTGGCAGGCACTGGTGAGCGCCAGAGAAGGCCGAGAGCCTCTGCTGCCGCTTGTGGGTCACGCCGTGTCCCAGGGGCAGCTGCTAGCCCAGCACTACCATAAGTGGTCCGAGCTGTTCCGTGCAAACATTGGTATCCAGCCAGCAGCAAAGGGCTTCTGCTGAACTTGTGTTCAGCTCCCGCACAGCGCTGCTTGCAGCTGGGCGAGTTCAAGGCAGGAGGCACAGCCCAAGCAGTCCTTGCTGTCTCATTTGCCGGGAGACACATGTCACTGCAGGGGAAAAGCACCCTTGGCGCTTACCTCAGTTTCAGCTGATTTAGCTGTCCAATTCTAGTTGGGTTTCAAATGACTTGGCTGTGCTTCTCCTCTTGTTTGGGGACTGTGGGCTCTTCCCTGATGCCCACGACTGTGCCCACAACATGGTTCAAGAGCTTGCGGCTCAGCCTGATGTGTGTGACTCTTGCCCTTCCCATGGGATGGAGTCAGCATGATGGGATGGACATGCTTCTCAGAAGGGCTGTTCCTGCCTCTGAACTGGATGCAGCTTTTTTCTGTCCTCTTTGAAGGCACGAATTGAGCAACATCTTGCAGTGTGCCAAAAATGCACTATGTGCGATGTGAACAAGAAGATCTCCTGCAATCTCCTGGTCTCGCAGCAGGCCAGATTTTGCTGTCTGTGCTGGTAGACTGCCAGGGGTCGAACACTTAGATTTTTCTTTGTGAATGACATGTTGTTTGGAGTAGTGAGTACCTCCCCCAGAAGCCCAGGCCGTAGCTTCTAAACTTTAGGGATGTCTTTTGAGAAGCACTACCTTTCAAAGATACCGTCCTCGAAAGGAGGAGCGGTTCCTTAGGGTCACACTGTCCTGCTTTCTTTCTAAAGGGCTGGTTAGAGAGACTGTGCCGAAGAAGGTGCTTTGGCGAGGAAGCGGTCGCACGCTGCCGCTCCCTGGCAAAAGAACAGAGCCAGTGAAGTCAACTGCCCCACCAGGTAAAGGCTGTTTCTTGGTCATCCGCTGTCACCAACCAGAACCAGCATGCGTGTGCAGGTTCTTGCCCTGGTACCCGCTCTTGCAGCTCATGTCAGCAGCCAAACCCAAGAGTGTCAGTAGGCAGCAAGTGTTGCAGAGGAAGGCAGGAGTGGCTCCCTGAGGATGGCTGTCTTCCCCGGGCTGTGACAGCATGTGAGAGCAGTGCAGCGGAGAGACGCTCACAAAGCTCTGTGGCTGTGGCTAGAGAGGGGTCACCTCCCAGGGCACCCAGTTCCCAGGGATTTTGGAACCTTGCTCTTGGTGGAACGAGGCCGTCAGAAGCCCATTGAGCAGACGATGGGAAACGGGACCCCTCCTGTGAGCTGAGGCCCAGAGTGATGCCCTGACCCAGTGCAAACAGGGCACTGCCATAGAGCTACTGATGTAGGTGTCGATGTGACAGAAACTTCTCACGGGGCTTTGGTTGCAGAAGTGTCCCCAGGGAGGGCTTTGCCAGACCCTCGGCTGCTTCCTGCGCTGGAGCCCAGCTGGTATCCCAGGGGTGGGAAGTCATTTCACTGACTTCACAAACTAAGCCCTGCTTCTCCAAATTGCACTGGTGCCAAAGTTAACTTCCTACTTTCTGTTCAGGTCCTCTAAGAGCAAAGGACAATGCTGAAATAAGAAAATCTTCCCCAACATCCCCTGACATCGTAGAGGATCTCATAAAGGAGTTAGACGAGGCAGCACATGGTGGGTATATTTCACTCTGTCCGCCATAAGACTTGGGAAGCTGAGGTTCTAAATCCATGTGTGGACACACCGTAACCTGCACAGCAGGAAGGGATGGATCAGAGCGGAGACACTCAATTTCACACCTGGCAGGCACTGGTGAGCGCCAGAGAAGGCCGAGAGCCTCTGCTGCCGCTTGTGGGTCACGCCGTGTCCCAGGGGCAGCTGCTAGCCCAGCACTACCATAAGTGGTCCGAGCTGTTCCGTGCAAACATTGGTATCCAGCCAGCAGCAAAGGGCTTCTGCTGAACTTGTGTTCAGCTCCCGCACAGCGCTGCTTGCAGCTGGGCGAGTTCAAGGCAGGAGGCACAGCCCAAGCAGTCCTTGCTGTCTCATTTGCCGGGAGACACATGTCACTGCAGGGGAAAAGCACCCTTGGCGCTTACCTCAGTTTCAGCTGATTTAGCTGTCCAATTCTAGTTGGGTTTCAAATGACTTGGCTGTGCTTCTCCTCTTGTTTGGGGACTGTGGGCTCTTCCCTGATGCCCACAACTGTGCCCACAACATGGTTCAAGAGCTTGCGGCTCAGCCTGATGTGTGTGACTCTTGCCCTTCCCATGGGATGGAGTCAGCATGATGGGATGGACATGCTTCTCAGAAGGGCTGTTCCTGCCTCTGAACTGGATGCAGCTTTTTTCTGTCCTCTTTGAAGGCACGAATTGAGCAACATCTTGCAGTGTGCCAAAAATGCACTATGTGCGATGTGAACAAGAAGATCTCCTGCAATCTCCTGGTCTCGCAGCAGGCCAGATTTTGCTGTCTGTGCTGGTAGACTGCCAGGAGTCGAACACTTAGATTTTTCTTTGTGAATGACATGTTGTTTGGAGTAGTGAGTACCTCCCCCAGAAGCCCAGGCCGTAGCTTCTAAACTTTAGGGATGTCTTTTGAGAAGCACTACCTTTCAAAGATACCGTCCTCGAAAGGAGGAGCGGTTCCTTAGGGTCACACTGTCCTGCTTTCTTTCTAAAGGGCTGGTTAGAGAGACTGTGCCGAAGAAGGTGCTTTGGCGAGGAAGCGGTCGCACGCTGCCACTCCCTGGCAAAAGAACAGAGCCAGTGAAGTCAACTGCCCCACCAGGTAAAGGCTGTTTCTTGGTCATCCGCTGTCACCAACCAGAACCAGCATGCGTGTGCAGGTTCTTGCCCTGGTACCCGCTCTTGCAGCTCATGTCAGCAGCCAAACCCAAGAGTGTCAGTAGGCAGCAAGTGTTGCAGAGGAAGGCAGGAGTGGCTCCCTGAGGATGGCTGTCTTCCCCGGGCTGTGACAGCATGTGAGAGCAGTGCAGCGGAGAGACGCTCACAAAGCTCTGTGGCTGTGGCTAGAGAGGGGTCACCTCCCAGCGCACCCAGTTCCCAGGGATTTTGGAACCTTGCTCTTGGGGGAACGAAGCCATGAGAAGCCCACTGAGCAGACGATGGGAAACGGGACCCCTCCTGTGAGCTGAGGCCCAGAGTGATGCCCTGACCCAGTGCAAACAGGGCACTGCCTCACTGGCACTCCTGGGCTCCCGAATTTTGTTCAGTTTTGTCCCTAAGGCTCCGAGTGTGCCTCGAGCAGCGAAGGTGGGCAAGCGCCTAAGAACTTTTAGAACTCCAAAGAGCTGGGGAAGCAAACCTGAGACACTGGGCCCTCAGCATTATGGCAGGGGAAACAAAGGATGGAGGGAAAACAAAGCTGAGAGGCAAAAGGGAGGCTCCAGAGTGCCTTGAGTTGCAGTGCCTTTGGCAGATTCCCCAGCTTCTGCTGAACCTCAGGAAGCATTGCGGCCTGAGGATTTTCACTTGCTCAAAGATGCTAACCAAATGAAACAGAACACTTCCTGGCAATGTCAGACCTCCGGTGAGATTACCAGTAGTGCGCAGGACACAGCAATGTCCACAATTGTTCTTGCAGGCGTGGATGGGGAGAACAATGCAAACACTGCGAAGCGCCAATATTTCCTAAGTTCCTGGATAGCAGGCACTGTGGCATTCTCGGCTCCCCTCCTGTTTTTGATAGTTGTGTGCTGCGTGCGTGCTTATCCGGCGTTGGAGGCATAAAAATCAGTGAGTTGTTGTTCCCCCGCTCCCTCTCCTCCTCTCCCCCTCCCAAATTCTTTACCGTATCTTTGTTAACGTTATTATGTGGCTGCTGCCAGCCAGGAAGCAGTTGTCGTTAGCGTATTGTGAAGTGAGCAGTTAGTTTTTGACCAGACTCTTCTGAAATTTCTGCTGTCCAGTGCTTTAGGTGGCCTCTAATTCCTGGGCATTCTGTTCTGGAGCCCATTTTTCTGTTGCTGGTCTTAGCGAAGCTTGGCCCTTCCGCAGCAAGAGCAGAGCCAGGGACAGCCGTAGGCAAAGCGAGGTCAGGAAGAGAAATGCAGGAGCTGAGAGAGGGTGCCATCAGAGAGAGAAGCGCAGCAGTGCCAGTTCCCCCCCAGCACAAGGCACCCTGTTCTGGGATGCCCTGAATTGCAGGTGTCCGCCTCAGCCAAGGTGTGCCAGCTACTGGGAGCATGGGGATGAGCCCTGCCAGCTGCGGGCATTGCCTTGGAGAGGGGCAGTCGGTGTGTCACAGCCGCACCTGAGCGCTGCCAGCGTGCGTGTCCTCAGCACACACAGAGCTTGTGTGTTTAATTACACATCCCAAAGAGCGGATGGGCAGCACCTCCCCGAACAGGGAGCCGAGGCCGTCACCTTGTTGGGCCAGGGCCAGGGCCGGGCAGGGAGCTGAGTACTGGTCCTTGCAAGGCGCTCTGAAAAAGGGCAGCCGGTGGCTGTTGGGACCCGGTCGTGCTGAGCCCGGCTGTGGACCCCTGTCTCTGCGGGGGCCAGGTCTTCTTGCTGGGACAGCACGTGCAGAGCAGGCAGGTCAGGATGGCTGGCGAGGCGCTGGGGAGGAGACAAGCTGGGGCAGGATGTGGAGGGGAGCAGAGTCCCAGCCGAGGGCACAGGGCACCCTGTTTTCTGCACAGAGCACTGTGTGCCCACAGCTCACGCACAGCCGGGTGCCTGCACCCTGCTGCCTCGCACCCGCCTGGCACCGCAGCCGCAGCACGGCCTCAGCAAGTTCCTGTCTCCGCAGGCGCCTCGCCGCAGCCCAGGCAGCCCAGACTGACACCCGCAGCCGCTCCGTGAGCCCGTACAGGCGGCCTGACCACCGTGGTACGCCTGAGAGCCAGGCCCGACGCCAGCAGCCACCATCAGTGCCTGGAAGAGCGGCCCGCCTGCCACCATCCCAGCCTCCACGGCCCCCAAGCCCGGCAGCGGATCAGTGGAAGGTGCACGACCGGCCCAGTACCCACCAGTCCTCGTGGGCACAGACGCCGCCCCCACGGCCCCCCCCAACCTCCTCCAAGGGCTGGGGCAGGCCCCCCCGGGGTGCAGCCTTGGCCACACTTTCAATAAACATTGAATAATACAGCACAGCAGTCCGGGTCTTATGTACAGCAACAGCCAGGAACCCACAGCAGGACTTTGTGACTGATCGACAAGTAAGCCTGAGGGTCCTCGGTGCTGGGGGTCAGCCAGACTGTGCCCACCATGCAGGGAACGCAGGGGAAGGGAGCTGGGGAGCAGCACAGCAGGAGCAGACAGAAGGGCTGTGAGCGCGGCAGCGACCCTGCACAGCGCTCACCCGAGAACCCCCTGCTCAAACTGGCAGTGCCGCAGCCACACACAAGCGCGGGCCCTTCCTGATCCTGGGCCGAGGCCAGGCTCCCCACAGCCAGCCCTCCTCAGGTCCTGACCCTGCACGGATGGCCGATTTTGGCCAGGGCGCCCCATGCCAACGCTCCCACGGCTCAGCTCTCCTCAAGGGGTACAAGAGAAAAATCCCAGCTCATTGCCCAAGTCTCCCTTGTGCTGGGCCCCACAGCTGGATGCTCTGCTCTGGGGAGGGGGGTTTCACGAGGGCACAGCACACGGGGAGAACGGCTTTTCACTGGTGACGATAGCAAGATTGAGTGGCTGAGCAATTACAAAGACAGCTCTTCCTTTCCGTAGCATATTCTCCCCTTTTTAAAGGACAGGCTCAGCTCAGTTTTTACCAGATTGTGGTGTTTTTTATTTATTTCTTTACATCATGCAAACAGTGTGTAATATACTTCTTTTTGCTGCACTACCATCCTGAGTGGAACAACAGCTATTAAGACTAGAGGTAGAAAGAGGCGACTGAGGGGAGGCCTCACGGCGGCCCTCAGCTTCCTGAGGAGGGGAGTGGAGGGGCAGGCGCTGATCTCTTCTCTCTGGGGGCCCGAGGGAACAGCACGGAGCTTCATTGCCTCAGCCCCCTCCAGTCGCTGCAGGTCACTAAGGAAGAGGTAGATCGCAGCATGCTCCACACACGCTTACTTTTGTACCAGCACGGTGCCACTGCAGGTGCCCAGCAGCCGTCTGCAAGGCGCTCTTGAGTGGAAGGGAGAGACGAGTGCCGTGGAGCAGTCCCCCGATTCTCCCATCAAAAAGTGCCCCCATTCCGAAGCCTTTGGGTACACCTGAACTCCCCTGGGGAGCCTTTATGCAACCCCACACAACAGGACTCTGCGCCTTCTCTCTCTCCAGACCCTAACCCTAATTAAGGCCCCCCCATAGCCACTAAGACCCCCCCCCGTGGGAACAGAAATGTTGTTTTTGCAGTGTTACATGGTACAGAAGGAAGGAATGGGGTATTGGGATGTGCTTACCGCGATAAGAAAGCTCAGCAGGTGACCTCCTAAAATGCAGACACCCAGCCTCCTTAGAGCGATCAGGTGGAAATCGCTGTGTTAAGTCAAGGCAGACAAGGGAGAAAACATTGCCATCCCAAAAACAGGCCGGCAACTGAAGGCCAGGCATTGTCTGGAAGCATCAGACAGATTGTGAGCCTGGATTGCCCACTCAGTGGGGAAACTGGGGAGGGTCCTGTCACCAAAAAGTACATAAACTGGGTTTTGGAACTAGTGGGTGCGCTCTCCTGCTTGTGGGGCGCCCGCCACTGCGATCGCGAATAAATTCCTGCTTCGCTGAGCTCCTCGCCTGAGCCCAAGTTGTTGGCTACGGAGTGTTTCTCACAGGGGGTAACTGGGGTCACAAATGGCTTTGGGGGAGTTTTCCCCAAATTTGCGCGATTCCCCCCCCCATTTCGGGGTCCCCCCACCCTCTCTCCCCCCGGCCAGCGCCCCCCCCGAGCCCAAGGGCACCGAGGCGCCGCCAACCCCCCCGGGGACCCCCCCTGCCGGAGCTGAGACCCCAAAACGGGGCGTGCCCCCCCCCGAACTGGGTGTGTGACCCCCCCCCAGTTGTCCTCTTGGGACCCCAAATCCCCCCTTGTGTGTCCCCTCCCCCCCCAAATTCTCCCCCTTGCCCCCCCCCCCCTTTTTGGGGTACCCCCCCCAAATCCTCCTCCCCTTTTTGGAGCCCCCCCCCCAAATTCTCCCCCCTTTTTTGCCCCCCCCCCCCCCCCAATCCTTCTCCCACTTTTGCCCCCTCCTCCCCTTTGGGGCTGGCCCCCCCCAAAAAATCCCCCCCCGCCCTTTTGGGTGCCCCCCCCCCCCCCAAATCCCCCCCCGCCGCCATTTTGGGTGCCCCCCCCAAATCCCCCCCCCCCTTTGGGTGCCCCCCTTGGGTGCCCCCCCCAATCCCCCCCCTTTTCTGCCCCCCCCCAAATTCCCCCCACTCACCCCCCCCCCCTCCCCACAGGTCTACGCCGCCCCCCCCGCCGCCAAGTCATCCCCCCCTGGTGCCCCCCCCACCCCCACCAGGTGCCCCCCCCCATGGTTTTTACCCCCCCCCCAATATTTCCCAGTTGAAGGACCCCCCCCACAATAAAGATGTTTGAACTGCAGCGCCCCCCCCGCCTCGTCTGTGCCCCCCCCCCAATTTTTTTGGGGGGGGGGCTGTTTTCGGGGCCCCCCCACCCCAAAAAAAACCCCACGGTGGGGTCCGGGAGGGAGCGGCGTTTATGTACAGGCGGGGGGGGGGCAGAAGTGGGGGGGCCCCCCGGGAGAACGAGGCACTTGGGTGGGGGGGGGGACCCCAAAATGCCCCCCCCAATGATTTTGGGGGGGGGGGTCCTCAAAATCCCCCCCCCAAATCATTTGGGGTGGGAGGGGCCCTACAATGCCCCCCCCAAGGCCCTAAAGGTAAGGGGGGGGACCCCAAAATGCCCCCCCCAAATCATTCAGGGTGGGGGTGGGGACCCCAAAATGCCCCCCCCAGGGTGTTTTAGGTAAAGGGGGGGCCCCAAAATGCCCCCCCCAAATCGTTTAGGGTGGGGGGGGGTCCCAAACAGCGGGATTTAGGGGATTTCCCCCAAAAATTCGGGGTCGGGGGGGGGGGCGCAGGGGTAAGAAATGTATTTTTTTTTAGGGGATTTTCCCCCAAATTTTGAGGAGGGGGGGGGCAAAAACTGCGGGTTTTGGGGGATTTCTCCCCAAAATAAGGGTTGTTTTTTTGGGGGGGGGTAACTGGGGTCACAAATGGGTTTGGGGGAGTTTTCCCCAAATTTGGTCCCAGCAGCAGCTTCGGGGGGATTTCACCCCAAATGGGGGGGGGGGGGGGCACAAATAGCAGCTTTGGGGGATTCCCCCCCAAATTTGGGGGTCTTTTGGGGGGGGGGGTCCCAAAAGTGACGTCACGGGGAGGGATTTGGGGGGATTTTCACCCAAAATTTGGGGTCTGGGGGGGGAATCCTACAGGCACACCACAAGCAGCGGTTTTGGGGGAAATTCCCCCAAAACCCACCGCTTGTGACCCCATTTTGGGGCCCCCTCCTCAAAGAAAACACTAAGTTTGGGGAAATTTCCCCAAAAAAGCCCAAATTTGGGGGAAACGGCCCCAAAAAGCTGCTGCTTGGTGACACAAAGGGGGGGGGGGGGCACGGGGACACCCCCTTAAAAAAAAACCAAAAAGTTTTGGGGGGAAATCGCCCAAAACCTGCACTTTGTTACCCACGTTTGAGACCCCCCCCCACACCGAAACCCCCCAAATTTGGGGAAATCTCCCCAAAAGTCCCAAAATCGGGGGAAATTCCCCCAAAACCACTGCTTGTGGCCCCTTTTCGGGGACCCCCCCCCAGCAAAACCCCCAAATTTGGGGAATTTCCCCCAAAACCGCTGCTTGAGACCCCGTTTTGGGGCCCCCTCCTCAAAGAAAACACTAAGTTTGGGGAAATTTCCTCAAAAATCCCCAAATTTGGGAATTTCCCCGAAAAACGCTGCTTGTGGTGTGCTGTAGGATTCCCCCCCCCAGACCCCAAATTTTGGGTGAAAATCCCCCAAATCCCTCCCCGTGACGTCACTTTTGGGGACCCCCCCGAGACCCCCAAATTTGGGGGGGAATCCCCAAAGCTGCTATTTGTGCCCCCC
>NW_028153776.1:0-36780 GCF_964211835.1 Anser anser
AGCTTCAAAAACTTTTTGTAAATTAAAATTAAAAAAAAAAAAAAGAAGAAGATACCAACAGCTATGAAGTGGTATTTTTCAGATGGGAATATGCTTTGATTTCAGTGGCTAATGCAAATAATACCCTCTCCTCCTCCTTCCCCCTGCACCCCCAACAGAGTTTTCAGTGCTGCAGACAGAAGGTGGGGAAAAACAAATATGACATAAATTGTCTTGGTAAACAAGTAAATAGTGTCATTTAACTCTTCCCCCTATGACTCCTTGCTGGAACTCTGAATTAGTTTATGGCAGGGCTCTGTCAAAAGACCCCCCTCCCTGGAAACAGAGGTGAGACCTCAAAAGCCATTGTCTCTTTAGTTAATTAATTAAGGTAATATTGGGTAGAGCTTTGCTTCTAAGTTCAAGGAACCCAGCTGGGGGCAGCAGCCTCTTGTTTGATGCCATGAATACGATGGAATGAGCTCCGGGCCCTGCATTAAAATCCAAAATCATTTAAAACATGCCGGGGAGGAGGGAATGGGGGAAGAAGCCCAGTTTATAGAGCTTTACAGCAGGGCTGAGCCTTCTTCAAATAACTACAGGGGGTTGCTTTGCATTTTACACCCCTGCCAGCTAAGTGGCGACCAGTTACTGGGTTCATGACTTTTGTTTTTTTAAGACCAAGACAGGAGGAGGCTGCCTTAGTTGCAGAGCTGATTTCCTTCCCCTTGCAGCCTCCGTTGGCTGGGGAATGCTTCTTACCGGTGCCTGGCCCAATCCCTATAAATGTCGTATTGGTCAATTTTGCTTACATGGGGAATCCTCTCACAGACATGGGATGGGATGACTCATTTGGATAAAGTCGCCCACAAACGTAAGCCTTTGCATCCTAAGCTGGAAATGTGTTTTATTTCCAAGTAACATCTAGTTGCTTGCTCTGTGAGCTGATTTGCCTCTAAAGAAAAATAAAAAATAAAAAAAGGAAAAAAAAAAAAGAGAAAGCCAAATCTCCAGGTCCCTATTCAATCTTTTGGTAAAACTCCTGCAGATACCATGGGAATTTTCCTGCCTAAAACCGCAAGGTTTTGAAGGAAAAGGCTGTGGATGGGGCTCTGCTTACTAATTTTCACATGTGGCTCCAGTCCTGGCTTTGCTGCTGATGTGCTGTGTGAACCTGAGCAAGCATCTTCACTTCACTTTTCCCCCGGCTCCTTCCCGCGCTGCAAGCCACCTCTCACTGTGCATCCACACGCCGCAAAATGCGACGGCTGCAAATGTCACTCCATCACCTAAGGCAAACAATATCCGTCCATCGGTCTGCAAAGCAAAGTGCGACACTGGGCCTCGCTCCCTACCCTTGTGCCACAGGCTCCCTACACGTAAAAGTGGATATATTTCTTGGCTTTTTACATAAAACGGGAACTAACAAGCTGACGGGTGCAGGATTTAAAGCCTGGAGATTGCACGATCTTTGTGGATTTGAACCTCTCTTTTCCCCTCATCCCCATATGCTGTGTATTAACGTCTGCCTCTGTGTTAAGTCTAATTTAGTTTGGTATCTTCTCAGGGGAGAGGTTGGCTCTCATCTGTATGTGTCTGCCGAGCGCCAGGCACACCAGTGGCACTGTATAAATAACAGTGATCATAAATAGCTGACAACACCTGCTGGTTTTGAATCGGCAACAAGTGATAATCCTGCGAGCAGCTAAATGGGACTTTGGGATTCCGGGTATTGGCCTGGTTAACTGGCTCCTTGGTTTGATTATGTTTGTGTTTTCCTATTTCTTTTTTCCTTTGAAATGCCTCAGGGAGCCACCGTGGGGATGGGAATGACACAAAATCTGCTGGTCTTTCATCACGTCAGGTCCTCATCTGTTGCTTTTTTTTTCTCTCCACCATCCCATTTGTGATGCGTTCAGGCAAAGGTGCCTTATGGAAACCCCAAAAGGAAACACGAAAAATATTCCTGCATTTAAGGGGCAGCAACATATCGCCCGTCCTACGCACACCTGTGCCCATCAGTAGGTCCACTGAGGGCAAAGGGATTACTCATGTGAGTAAAATCAAATGTGGATGCATTCGCTCGAAGGGTCAGAGGCCCAGTTAATTCTAGCCTGGGACCAAATTGTCACGCTTCCCCGAAGTCAGAGCCTACAAGCAGGAGCTGGGACTAGGCACATGCGTAGATTTGGGCACGGCAGGGCTGTCACCAGAGCTGCACAGCGGTTCCTGCAGCTCCTTGGGAACTATTGCCCTAGCTGATTGAGCAGGTATTTCCCTAACAGGGAAACACTTTTGCCTTTATTATTATTATTATTATTATTATTACTTTTGTTCAGTGTTTCTTCTCCTGTTGCTGCTTTAGGTTTTTGTCAATAGATTGGTTTTGCCCTTGTGGCTCAGTCTGCATTCAGGTCACCTCTCTAGGAGCAGGCGTCCTTTGGAAAGCACTAAGTACGGGTTAGCAGGGTCATAAGTCGCATAACCCCCTTGAGGGAAGTTTGGCTTTAGCCAGCCATGAAATAGCAACTCTTCCGCTGCAGAGGGGAAGGTGAGGCTGGGGAAGGGGGGTAATTTTATTATTATTATTGTCGCTTGACCTCCCAACCTAGCACTCAAAGCTGCCTCTCGTTAGGAGCGTGCAAAGAGGCATATGGCCCCGTGGTGACCAGAGACGCACTGGGTCAATCCAACCCATGAGCTGTCAGCCCCGAAAACCCTCGCAGCCAATGTGGCAGCAGGGCTGAGGTGCTCCCACCTGGAGGGCTCACTGACAGCTTTCCGGAGCAGGGAGATCACCTTGGTGTGACAATGGGGACAGAGGGGACCTGCAAACCCCCACACTGAGGCATTTTGGGGGGCTGCAAACATCTCCACGTTCAGGTTTACACCCTACCTGGGCTATGGGCTGCGGTCTGTGCCTCTAGAAGTTGTTCTGACAGGCAAAGTGATGGGAAACTTGCTCTTTCCTTATTTTTCCACCATCCAGGCAATGAAATGCCCCAATATCATAAAGTTAAAATACCATCGACTGGAAATGGACATTGATATCCCCTGGGACTGGGCCCCCGTAGAGCTCGCTGCAATTTTAAGGAGAAACCAAAGGTGCTGGGTATTACCCAAATGTACCCAAACGTACCCAAATGCTGCTCACCCCCATCCCTGCCACCCGCAAAGCGGAGGCCGGAGCAGCTAGTGAGAGTGAGGTGACCCATGCCAGCAGCAGAGCCCGCAGAAGATTTGGCATTAATTTCAGGGCTTCTTTTAATGAATTAGTTCTTATTGCGTGCTGGTTTAGGCATTGGTTTCAGGACTCTTACAGGTTTGCCATCCCCTGCCCCTCTCCACAGGATGCTTGGGGTGTTCCTCACCACCACCACGACCTGACAGCGTAGGGCCGATCTCCCAGGGTAAAAAAAATTAAAAAATAAAATAAAATAAATCCATCAAAGCCTATTAGTTAAATTGCTCTGTGCAAACCTAATTGACCACAGGGGATCTCCTAGGCAAGCAGGCCGTAAATCGCGATTTTAACAGCGGCGGGGGGAAAGCAATGGAGGGGGGGAAAAAAAGAGAGCAGAAAGTTTGCGATTGATGGCGATCGTTTTAGGCGACTGCCTGGCTGGAGGCTGCGGAGAAAGGAGGCTGATCTGGAGCATATGGTGCAAAGAGCCGGTGCTGGGGGTGGAAGAATAAAAACCCCGAGCGGCGCAGATCCTAAGGAGCTATTTATTCCTCCCCCTGCAGATGTACATTAATGCAGGAGGAGTAGGGGGAGCAGATCTTTCGACTAGAGAAAGAGAAACAGCGCTCCTTCCTTTTAACATGCTGTTGTCTGGCTTGATCTTGTCACTCCAAAGGGACCCATTCAGAGGTATTCATGCATCTGCCTCGGGGGGACAATGGGACCTTAGTTTATAAACTGTCTGTCCAGTTGCCTGCGGCCTTTAGTCCTTTTGTTTTCGCTTCTCTTAATAAACTTTTTGGGGGAGTTCATCAATACGCTTGAATAGCTGATGTTCTCATTCTCAGAGAGGGGAATAACAGAAGGTCTCGAAGGTTTTTTTTTTTTTTTTTAATAGGGGTGGGGGTGTTTTTTTTCCCCCTTAAAGGGGAACCGAGGCTTGAAAAGCATCAGAACAAACCCTTTAAAAAAAAATCTGAATGAACCCCAAACAAAACCGCTATTCAAAAGAGACGGAGAAATGCGCAACGTTTAATTGCGCGCACACACCCCGAAAGCGATTTTCGTCCTGCCGACAGAATTAAGACGATCTCCGACTGATTTTAAAGCTCTCAAAATATTTTGGGTAGGGGGATTGGGGAGGAATTTCGGAGACCGGGCTGATTTCCAGAGGATTTAGGGCTGAAAGCTGGCTCTAACCTCCTCCCCCCGAATTCCTCCTCACTCCACCTTCCTCCGGCAATTGCAGAAATCCCAGCCGGGCAGATATAGAGATATATCACCCAAATCACATCGAATGGGGATTGTTTTGGAGCAGACCGAGCCGCCCGCCCCGGTCCTCGGTGCCCTCCCCTTCCCCGCGCCCCCTTTGCAGCCCAGCCCGGAGCGGGGCGGGGGGGGAGAGAGGGGATGCGGAGATGCCCCCATTTCCAAGCAGCGGCCCAAAGTCCGCCCCCCTCCCCGTGGCGGCTCCCTCTCTCCTCCCTTGATTTCTCTGTTAACGCCTTTCTTTGCCTGGCAGGGGGTTGTTTTCCCCTTCTCCCGCCCCGCAAAGCCCCGGCCCCGCAGCCCGGCGTGGAGGCGATGCTCGGCTGCCCCCTCCCCACCTCCTTCCCCGGGCAGCCCCCCACCAACCGCTCTCCCCGGTGACTCCAGTTCAGCGTTTTAAGGCCCTAATGAGTGTTGACAAGTTTAATGAGTTTGTTTTAAAGAGGAAAAAACTGGTCAAGTCGAGATTTCCGAGTCAAATCCATTAGGAGATCCCATTCAAACCCCGCTTGACAGCTCAGCCGCTCTCACACTCCATCAGCCAGCGCATGGCCGGCAGAGCCCCCAAAACCCCTGCCCCACAGCCGTCCCCCCCCCGGCCCCACAGCATCCCACCCCCCCGGCCCGGAGCTGTCGGTTCCTGGGCACAGAGCGGACCCCTCCACATCCACCTCTCTCCGACCACGAGCCCTCTGGGGGGCGGGGGTCGCGGCGAGGAGCTGCTCGCCCCTAAACCCACCCCACGGGGCAAGGGGCTACAGGCTGCTGAGAGGCCAAACGGGGCCGCCTGTTTCTGTTGGAAATTGCATTAAACGCCCCGCTATTTTCCTTCCCACCCCCGTTCTGCCTCTCCCCCCTCAACCCTTCATATAAGTAAACAGCCCCGTGAAGCCGAGGTGGAGGTCACGTTAAGTCATGCAGGCTGACTTCGTGAACTTTGAGCTGGGTGATTAGGAGGGGGGTTCTCCTTTTTCAATTTCTCCACTTCCTAGGTCTCTCCATTGTTCCAATTCCAAACAGCTGCTGGTGCTAATCTTTCGGTTATTTGCAATCAGGAGGAAGAAATACCCACACCCTAGAGCGCTCCGATATTAGCCCTGCCAGCGGAGCAAAGAGACCACTGGAGGCCGAGGCGACGGAGGAAAACAAAACCCATCAAATTTACCGAGCCCAGTTTGACTCTGAGCCTTGCAGGTACCTCTCTCAAGCCCCAAACCGCTCCGGCAGACAGCCCGGGGAAACAGGCTGCCAGGTACCGCACCGCTCGGGGCAGCCCCCATTTCCCGGAGGTTAAACTCCTTCATCTACCACGAGCCTGGCCGGAGCAGGAAGGGAGGGGAAAATACCGGCCGAGGGCGAACTGGGAGGAAAAGAAACCAGCACAAAAGCCCAGCTGGAGGCGAACCTGGCGAGCTACGCCCGGGAGCGTTCTGCTCGAGACGGCTCGGAAAGTTTCCCGTTCAGACATCCCCAAAAAGGGACAGAGTGACCAGAGGGGCTCGGGAAACCTTCCGGGCAAAGGAGATCGCCCTGGCTACGTGAGGACAGGGGGGAGCGGGTCTGTCCCGCGCGGGGGGGGGGGGGGGCCTTCCCCTTCATTTATTCCCCCGTTAATTAGGGGCGATGGGCGCCGGGCGACGAGAGGAGAGCGGCCTTGAGGCATCGCGAAGGGCGCTTCCCAGGGAGCACTAACAGCAAAACCGGCCCAAACCTTTGCTCAGAGCCTTCCAACACGGGCTCCTGAAGCCGCTGGGGCTCGGGGGGGCCCCACGCGTGCCTCGGCGGGGACGAAAGCGCCGTTCCCGGGTGGGGTGGGGTGGGAGGGGGTGCCCCCATACGCCCCGCCGGGCTTGCCTGGCCCGCAGCCCTCTCGCCGTCCCCGCGGAGCCTTTATTGGTTTACTTAGGTGTTAATCCCTTCACAATCAAGTTGTCTGACCACGGAGCCCCGTCTCTATTCTTGTTTACATCTAATTACGGGTCTGAAGCGCCACTTCCCTTCCCCAGCCACAAAGCCTTCAAGCCAGCTTCCACCTCACCCGCTGGTAGCAGGTAAAGCCTCCCCCCCCCGGGGGGGCAGCGGGCGGAGGGAGGGCTCCGGGCACCCAGCCCTGGCAGCAGAGCCACCCTGGGGGGGGGTGCCCGAACCCCCTCTTCGCCCCCCGGCGCGCTCCTGCCGCCCTCCACCGCCGGGGCTCAGCCGCCGAGCCGCAGATGAAAGGCAGAGCTCTCCCGTCCCGGTGTCACCAGCATCGCAGAGCTTCTCTTAATTCAATTAAAGCTCGCAACGCCAGGAAACCGGCGGAGATCCACCCGAGCAAGCCAGTAGCCGGGGCTAACAAAGGACCTTTCTTTCCAGGGGGCGTGAGGAGCCCGGCCAGCCCATGTGTCATCCATCCCCGCGACTCCCGGCTCTTCGGGGTTAACGATTCAGACACCACTGAGAGCTCTGGGACTGCAACTTGGCTTAGATAGCGTCTCAGCCCTGGGGCAATTCCTCTAAATCAATTTTCAAAACAATCAGTTTAGGGGCTTTTAATTAAGCTTTAAACCAGTGGTTAAAAATAGCAGTTTACTTCTTTGGGATGCAAACTAGGCTAGCATAAAAATAAATCAGAGAGACGGTCCCGCTGCCTTTTGGGATTCAGGGCAGCGTAGATTATTAACGTCCCAAGATTACGAGGATTTTTCTTTCTTCCGATACTTATTCTCCCTCTCACAGCAGCTGCTCTTTCCCTGCCAGACACTGAACTGTCCACAGGACTGCAAAGCCGGGGGATCCCGTGCAGCTTCCCCAGAGAGAAAACTCAGCGAGGGACCCTAGGGTCCCATGTAGCCCCGGCCAGAGTACCGCTGCGAGCAGACGCGACTGGGTTGTATTGTGAGGAAGAAGCCCAGCTGGCCCCGGAGCCGAGATGCTCGGCTTGCTCCCTGCGAGCATCCGCACGCTGCCCCCGCTGCAAACAGCCTGCTCTCCATCCGGGGGGGATAAACTCGCCTAAAAGATGAATTTAGGCTCCCTGTGTGCTTTTGTAGTTTAAATCGGATCCTCCGGGTTATCACCGCCACCCCCTTCCTTTGTTTAACACTTCTGGGATTACGGAAAAAGGGACGCTCGCGGGGCCCAGCCCGAAGCACGCGTTCACACCTTTAAATCTCTTAAACTGGTGTAGGTTTTTGGCTCCCCAAACTCGGCCGGGAAGCAGATGCTTAAATGCAGCGCTTGCACCAAAGGAAGCTCTTTAAAGGGACCACAGCGTTAGGTTGATTAAAGAATAATTAAGGGCTGTGGGACTCCTTTGGTGCTGCTCGTAGGACTCCCCGTGCCCGGAGGATTTCTCCCTGGGTGACCCAGATAAATTACAGATAGGGCTGAAATAACTTTTGTCCGCGACGGGCCGGGATGAGCGTGGCCCGCAAATCCCCGCACAGCGGTGGCTGATGAGGCAGTCATGCAAACGCGGCGACTTAAACCTGAAAAGAGCCGACGTGGGGTGTCCGCTCCTCCCCGCCGGACCCGCGAGGGCTCCACGGGTGGGTTCCGGCCCTTTCCCATTTCCGTGCCCCCTCCCAGCTCCCGGAGCTCGACCTTGACCCAGTTCGTTCCCGGTTTAGGGGGGAAAGCGGGGTTCGGCCGCCGCGCCGCCGAGCTTGGGCTGTCCCCCATCTTTTCCTTCTTTTTCCTTCTTGGGGGAGAGACCCCCCCAAGTTCCCCGGGGGCTGAAGACCCGAGCTCGGCGGGAGGAAAGTCGCCGGGAAACGAGGGCATGTGCGGGTGGGGGGGGGATAACAGGGGGTCGGAGGGCGGGTGGGCGCTCTGGAGGGGGGGAGAAGCCCTTCCACCGGCGGGCTGATTTCCCCCATCCCACCCCCCCCAGGCTCTCCCCTTCCCAAGGGCTTTCTGCTGCCACTTTTCCTCCGCTCCTTCTCTGACCACCCGCCCCCCCCCCCCCCTCCTCAAGCGTCTTCCCCCCTTTAGATCTCAGCGTGTTTGCTCTTGACTTCATCCACTAAGTCAATAGTTTGGAGATGCCCTCATCCTCAGAGGCCCGAGCCCCCGTGTCCCCTCCCTGTTTTCTCCCGCGGATAATGGCAGCCTTTTGTCGTGTAATCAAGCTCCCGAGGGGTTGGGAGACAGATATAGATTCTTGGCATTTGTCGGTGAAAATGAAAGCTGGATTAGGCAGAGGCGGCTGCACACTCCATGGTAAAGGACAACAACTATTCCCCCATTGAAAGTCCCATTCTGGTTTGGTTATTTTATCTTTAAAAGTTGTTTGTATTTCTAAAGTGGCTATTGATGCACTTAGAAAGTGTAGCAAGCTGTAAAGCCTCGCTTCAAATGAAAGGCGGACAACAAAAAGAGGAGGTTAAGGGGAGAAAACAGAGTGAGAAAAAATACCGTCATAAAAGGCGAGGGGGGGGGGGGGGAGGGAGGGAGGCAAAAAAGGAGTGAAAAAGATCAAATTCAGCCGGGGTAAAGTTGAGAACCGGCGAGAAAAGTCACGAAGCCCCAGCGGCCGGGATGCGGCGATGCGCGGGGGCTCGGCTTCGCTTCTGCCCTGCCCCGGCTGCCTCGCAGGGAGGAACCGGTCGCGATATGCGACTGTGTGCGGGGGGGGGGGGGGGTCTGCGATGAGTTTTTCCTCCCCGGGGGACCCTTGGCAACCGAACCCCACGCAGACCTCTGTTCCGCCCTGAAGTTATTTCGTTCTTCAGCAGTTGGTCCCAACGAGCTTTCCCCTTGACAGAGGGTTGCCTACCTCTGCACCGTTCACCTGCGCGCATTTTCCCCTGAGAAGCACGGTGGTTTTGACAGTGTCTATGTTTATATATAATTTCCCCCAAAACATCGCTTAGATTTCAACAGCTTGGATCCCCCCATCCTCTACATGCGCCCTAATCTGGGGCTGTGCCGCCTCTCCCTCTTCACACATCCCCCCTCCGGTGAACTGAAGGCAGCGAGAACGGGGTTATTTTGTTTGTTTGTTTTTAAAGAAAAAAACCCACATTTGTTAAAACCG
The DNA here is from genome assembly GCF_964211835.1 of Anser anser. Taxonomy (NCBI): domain Eukaryota; kingdom Metazoa; phylum Chordata; class Aves; order Anseriformes; family Anatidae; genus Anser; species Anser anser. The sequence continues at coordinate 9,456 of NW_028153776.1, forward strand.
CAAACTCTTCTCCTCCTTTTGCTGGAGTTTCAGGAATGGAAATTGCAGCTTACCCGCTGCGAGCACATTCAGCCGCACGCACAAGGGAGGGTTTGTGGCTGGAAGGAGATTAAGGAGAAAAGTCCAGGAAAAAGAAACAGAGCAACAAGGTACAAACCAAATATTCCCATTTTCACATTCAAAAAAAAAAAAAAAAAAGCAGCATCAAATAGCTCAATTTGCTGCTATTTAGCATCAAACAGTCATCTCCTCCAGAAGTGGGGAAAGAATTTGCAAGAACTGAGTTCCTGCACATAAATAACGAATCCCTCCAGAAAATGCCAGCTTTTCACCAAATCCGCGCGTAACTACGTGGATATAGATATAGCCCTCTAAAATCACCAGCAGCTCCGGCTATCTGCCCTCTCTTGGATAATTTATACTATACAAAGGTTGGGGGCTATTAATGCCGTGTCGTCCTCCCCCCAACCCCCCCATTCCTATTCATGTCAGTGTTTCTTTCTTTTTTCCAGCAATCAAATGTGCTGGGGACAATTGTAGCGAATTTAAACATGACTGTCCCCTGAATATCCCTCGACATCGAAGTGTCCTTTGTACGCTCACCCTCTCTTTTCAAGGACGCTTATACATTTAAAAATGCAAAATAATGCAACCGGGGGATCTTTATTAAAGCGCAAGCCTGGGCTCTGCTCGGATCGGTGAAGCTCGAACCCCGATTTTTTTTTGAGCTCTTTGCCCGTGGGAAGTTTCGCGGGGGGTTTGGGGACGTTTGTGCTAACTTCGGGAGAGGCGAAAAATCACCCGAGCGTTTTGAACTCCACTTGAAGTTGCTCGAAACCAGCTTCTCGTTGAGAAATCCTGTCGAGTCAACTTTCCTCCCTCTCCTTTAATTCCCAATAAATATGCAAATCAATTCGTCCCCATAATGCGAACGGAAAATAAATAAATTACAGAATTGCCGTCGCTTCGGACTTTTCCCTCCGCTCAAGATGCGGGCGCAAATGGCGATGGCAGTGGGTCAGAGGCAGGTGTCCCCGTGCCCCCGCTCCCCACGAAAAGAGGAAAATTAAATTTTTCACCCCCCTCCCCACCAGCAAGGGTTGGGGACGGCCCCCGGGGGCCGGGGACACGGCGATGCTGCGTCCCCGCCCGTGGCGGCTGCGTCTCCATCCTCGTCCCCATCCCGACCCAGGCGGCGGAGCGGGGAGGGGGCAGCCCCCTGGACTCCCCCCCCAGGGGGCTGGGCAGGCCGGTGGGGACCCCCTCTCCTCCCCCCCCCGCCCCCGCTTTGGGGACAGCCACCTCTCGGCGGGGACGCAGCCGCGCGGCTCGGAGCCCGCAGTTTCCCCCTCCCCTCTCCCTCCTTTCAAGAAGCCACCAGGTCACTTTGATCCGCGCTCTTTAGGGGCTCCGGACAAAGAAGCCACTGAAGGCTGAAGGCTGCCGGGTGTCTCCCCCCCCGCCCCCCCCGTTCTCCCCACGGCTGCCGCACCTACCCCGAGCGGGAGCCTCGCAAGCCGCCGTGCCCCCAGCCCCACTCTCTCCAGGGTCAGGCAAAGTGCTTCCTTCCAATTTTAGCAACAGCAACAAAAAAACAGAGAAGAGTGAAAACCAAGAAGGGCTTCCTCTGCCTTCCAGAGGGAGCCCGGGGGCAGGGGGCGGCCGGCTCTGGGGGGGGGGGGGGCAGCGGGTGTAAATGGAGGCGGCTCCCCCCCCCCCACGCGCACACTGCCGAGCATCCCTGAGTGCCCTCCCGTGTCCCCAGCGCCGTAAGAAGCGCGACCTCGAATGCCATTTTATTCCCCCCCCCCAAAAAAAAAAGAATAAAAAAAAGTTTTTTCACCCCTTGCCAGCGCTTCCCGGACAGCTGGAGGTGCAAGGGGAGCGCGGGCAGGGCTGGAACATCCCTCGGGTTGGGAACATCCCTTGGGTTGCGGCTTGAAAGGAGGGACACCCCCCCCCCCCCATTTCCAGCTCCCTTCTCTCCGGGAAGACCCGACGGGGTGCGGAGCGGTTTTTCGGGTCGCTGTTAGCGGCGGGGATCCCCCCGAAACGAGCGCTGCGCCCCTTCCCCGGCCCCACAGCACGGATAGCGCAGCCCTGCCACCCCCCCAGCCCCGGGCCATATGTCGCCCGGTAGCTGCAGGCACATACACAGCCCTGGCACGGGTGTAGCTGCAGGCACATACACAGCCCTGGCACGGGTGTAGCTGCAGGCACATACACAGCCCTAGCACGGGTATAGCTGCAGGCACATACACAGCCCTGGCACGGGTATAGCTGCAGGCACATACACAGCCCTGGCACGGGTATAGCTGCAGGCACATACACAGCCCTGGCACGGGTGTAGCTGCAGGCACAGGGCAGGAGCAGGGTGTCCCCCCCCGCCGCTGCCCCCGCAGGACCTGGGCGCAGGAAGGGCCCTTTGCAGCAGCAGTTCAGCGCCGGCCCCGGAGCCATCCAAGCACGTAATGTGCAGCCTCAGATCTCCCGTGTCCCACAAGACAGAGCGCCTGCTAATTAATAGACAGCGATTCCTGCAAGCGGCCCGAGCAGTCTGTAATATGATGAACTTCCTTTGTACCGGTGTCACCACAAATGTTTCTGATAACGAAAAGCATCCAAGGATCAAAGACTATAAGCTTCTCAATTTCCTCAAGCTGCCTCTACTTTTCCTCACCTACTTCTTCTCTCTCCCTGCCGCTGTCCCTGCCGTTCCCCCCCGCAGCCCTCTGCCCGAACCCGTCCGAAAAGCCCCCGCTGCCAGTCCTCAACCCCCCCCCGCCCCAACCGGGCTTCGTCTGGCATCTCATCGCTTTTGGGGCCAGTTCACGCGAAATGCGGTGCGCGACGAGCTCCGTCCCCGGGGAGGAGGATGAAGATGAGATTTTTTTTTTTTTTTGGAAGGGGGGGGGTGCAGCAGACCGGCTGCCCCCGGCCCCGCCGCATCCCCGTCCCGCTGTCAGCTGCCCACCCGCACCTGCGCCCATTTATTCCTTCATTTCTTTTTCTGGGCTTGTTCGGGATAGAAAGGACAAGGGACCCGCCCCTCCCCATACGCAGCCCCCCCCCACCCCCCTACCCGGCCGGCTGCTTGCTCCACCTGCATCTTCAACACCCCCTCGAGGGGGAAACGGTGCCACCAGAGTCCGGCCGCAGCTCGCAGCCGGGGGCAGCGGTGTCCCCATCCCCATCTCCGTTCCCAAACCCATTCCCTGTCCCTGTCCCCATCCGGCTCGCAGTCCCCGCTGCTGCCCGGCCCGGCAGCCCCCAGCATCTTCTCACCTTCCCCCCCCCCCCCCCAAAAAAAAAAAAGAGTCCAAACCAAAGTGAAGTTCAGATTAACAAAAAGGGAAAAGAAAAAAAAAAAGCCGTTGGTAGAGAGGAGTTATGTGGCAGCTGATTGAAATGGGCTTTTTTTTTTTTTTTGAGAATAGGCTCTATAAATATAATATCTCCAAAGCTCAGGTCTTAAGAGGGTCCCTTATTTGCTTATTTCTTTTGTAGCAGACGTAATTTTCAGAAAGATGCTTCCCCCTCGCCTTACCCTAATGCTCGAGTAAGTACCTTACAGCTTTAAGGCTAGTGTTATATATGCTTTAAAATCCTGCCATGTAAATTCCCCTGAAAAATTTGGAAAGCTTCTCGGGGGGGGGGGGGGGGGGGGGGGAGGGGAGAAAGGGGAGGTTAATCCGGGTTTAATGCTATGATGCAGTCACAGGACCAGGGCTAGGCTGATTGTGTTATCTCTTCCCAACATTTGGGTCTCCCATATTTCACCCAGCCAAATAGCTGCGAGAAAAAAGTGCGTATGGAGGCACTCCTGACGCCTCAGGAAAATATGTTATTAATATCTAAATAACTTCCCAATACTGTCTCTAAATCTCCTCTTCACCACTCCAGATGATGAATTCGTTTGAAGTGTTCTCCCGTCTCATCTTTTCAGTGTCTCTCTCTCTCGCTTTTTTATAACCAGGCTTATTTCAAACTGGTAAATATCTAATTCCTTTAACCATACTGCAGACACGTCTCTCCCCTCTTATATACTATTCTCATTTGGAGAGATCCATATATATATATATAAAACAGAGAATAAACCCCAAAACAGCCTTAAACTACTTCTTAAAATTATTCGGGCATTAAGAGCGGTTTTTTTTGGGGGGGGGGCGGGGGGGGACCGTTTGTTTCCGAACAATCCCCGCGCCCACCTGGATCCCACATTTGCCTCGCAGTCTTCCTGCCGCTTAATTCAATCTGTGCCTCCTCTCTTCTACCCCAATTACCAACAAAACCTGGGATTAGAAATATACCTTACAGCTTCCTTCCTCCCCTCCTCTATCGCGGCATCCATCTCCCCCACCCGATTACGAACGGCGAAATAGCCGCTCTCTGTCCCTCCCCGTGGCTCCCGCCGCCTGCCATCCACCTTCAAATCGGGCAGCCCCGGCTCGGCCCCGTGTTTCCTTCCCTTTCCCCTTCCCCCGGCATTACCGAGCCCAGCTCCGGCCCCCCGCCCGCTCCCCAGCCCCACAACGCGACCCCTTCTCCTTCCGACAAGAAAGGGGGGGGGGGGAGCAGAAAACAAACGAGCAGACAAACCCCGGATCATAAACGTCTCCCTTATATTATTTCACTTCCTACTGTATAATTGAACCTCTCTCCCCGCATCCTTGTCTTAAGTTTGTTTTTTAAAACGTCTTGTATTAGATTATACTCGTTTATTCCCCTCTCCAACCTTATCTCTCCTCCTCTCTTCTCTCCTTCCCGTCACACTTGATTTAGGAAGGAGTTTATCTTGCAAACATTTGCCTACTTTGTTTATGTAGACCAGGTTCTGCAGCTACTTGTTCCCAAAAGCCACTGTTTGCCTTTGTAATTGTTATCTGTGTTTATTGTTGTACCTCATTTGTCTCAGCTTTTTTTGTGACATGTAAGCTCCGTGTGTGCTCACATACGGCCCCCCTTCCTTCTCCCTCTCCCTGTATTTTTTTTTTCCCTTTTCCCTCCCCTCTCCTCTCTCCCTGAAATATGCACAGAATAACTGAGCCTAAAGCCAATGAATTGCTTGACACTACCCTATCTCTTTCCTGCCCCCCATTATTAGAGCTGATCCCACTCGCAACACTCACAAATCCCGCCTGGTCTCTGTTTGATTAGATTGCCAACCTTTCGTAATCCCTTGATTTGATGAAGTGTCTGTTCCCCCCCATTTCCCTCCTAAACACACATTTACAGAGAAAGCGCTTGTTGGTTTTAAATCGATGCAGATTGTTTGCTGATAAAGGGGCTACCCCTCCCCCCCGGCTCAGGGGGACAAAGCCACTTCCCAGGTGTGAAAGCAAGGGAAGCCCCCCCCGACCCCCCCCCCCCACCCCGCACTCTTGCTGCGTATCCATTCACAGCCCTGACCCTAATTAAATTTGGCAGGACCTGTGCACATACCCGAACCTCCCTCCCACCCCTAAAAACAAAAAAAAACCCTCCCTGCACCGGCGGCAGGGATGGGCACCAAATGCCACCGTTAGTACCGGGGGGTGCACCCCAGCACCCCCCCGCTGCCGCCCCCACCTGTTCGCATTTCCAGCCCCCGGTAAAACAAAACCCTCCGCCAGCCCCTCCTTCCACGCGCGGCACCCACGCAACATTGCCACGCTGACCCGGGGGGGGCAGGAAGGGGAAAAACTGGGGCAGAGCCCGGTGCTGGAAGCCCCGTGCGCTAAAGCGGAGCTCAAGAGAAATAAAGCAGAGGAGGACACTAATAAACACTCATAAATATATATATATATAATAAAAAATAAATAAATATTTTTTAAAAATATGAAAACTCGCGTGTCAGTCCCGCCTGCCCCTGCTGCTCCAGCCCCGAGCCTCCCCTGAGGGCAGCCGGGCCTCCGCTCCCTCCCCAGGCCCCCCTTTAATTTGGGGCTGCCCCAAATTATCTCCCCCCCCCCCCCCCCCCCAACTCCCCCCACCTCGCGTCTCGCGGTGCGGGGGAGCAGCGCATCACCCGGGCGCGACCCTCCCTAATAAACCCCAACAGTCATAATAAATAACAACAACACCAAATAATAATAACTCGGTCTTAACAAGGATAAAAAAAAAAAAAATAAAGTGAAGCCTCATGAATATATGCCCAGGGCTAGCTGGAGTGAGCCGTTTAAAGATGAAAGTGCAAAGAAATAAAGGCTCAATTTAATCTGCCTTAAAACCCTTCAACTTAACGTTTGTGCTGGGAACTCAGAGAGTGAGTACTGATTGGGGATAAATACATTTCTTAGCATGCCTTGGAGCTATTACACCCTTCTCCAACACAGCTCCCTATTCAACAGCCACAGTTTTCATTACCAGCTCTAATAAGTCTTAACATTATTAAATGCCAAGCAGACGATAGAAAGAAACAGGCGCAGGGTGGAAGCTTTCTTTAACACTTAAAAAGAGAGAGCATTTAGGGCTGTCTTCCCCTGGCTCCCCGCAAGGAGAACCCGCAAATGGAGCAAAGGCGTTTGTCAAGAGGAAAAAGGCCAAAACAAAGTTTCCCCTCTCCTCTTTCTCCTTCTCCCGTGCCGCCCCCGTCCGCGAAAATAATGAAAAGGTGTTTAAAAAAAAAATAGTAATAGTCAAAAACCCACCGAGCCCCTCAGTAAAAGCTGAGCTGGGGAACAAGTGTCAAGAACGCGTTGGTGGTTTTGTGGCAAACCTCGCCCTCCCTCCCCTTAAAAAATAATAAATTGGTCGGGTGCGGGGGAAGAGATCTCCGAAGCGTATTGTTATTTCAGATTAAAAAAAAAAAAAAGAAAAGCAAAATACACAGCGCGCAGTGCCCGCCTCTAAGTGATTTACAAGTTGAACGGTCATCATTTACCTTAATTGGGGCTATTATTAAAACATTTCGAAATGCACACTGGTGGAGGGACTGGGCTGTATTCTGATTATTTTTTTTTTTTAGCGCTCCCGGTCCCGAGGCAGCGGCGGATCCCAGCGCTCCCCGGCCCCCCCCTCGCTCCGCTCCTCCGGCGGCTGCGGCTCCCCCCCGGCTCCGGGCTTTTGGGGAGGATTTTACCCCAACCTGCGGAGTCCCGGCGTCATTACGGGGCAGGGAAAAAAAATTAAAAAATAAATAAAAAAAAATCAACGAAATAAAGAAAGCCAAGCACTCGCAGTTCGGGGGTTCTCGCTCGGGATGGGCAGCGCGGCGCTCCGCGGGCTCCCGCCCCCGAGTTTGCCCAAATTAGCACTCGGCTGCAAACGGGCTGGGTTTGGGAACCGGGGGCTCGTGTTTTGTTTGCCCGCGATATCACCCGGCCAGGAATGGAGCCCGGTCTGTTTTGCTTGTTGACACGTAATTCTGCATATTATTACGGAATAAAAAGCCTCCAGCTACTGGGTCGTGGTGATTTTGGGAGGGGCGGGGGGGGGACGAACAGCGAAAAAAAAAATCATCCCGCAGTTCCAATTTTTTTTTTTTTGAAGCTACGGGACCCGAAGAAAATAAATCTTTAAAGCCCCCAAAGCTCCCCCGAAATAAAATGAAATAAACCGCGGCGTGATACGGGGGAGCTCTCCTCACACACAATGGACCCGATTTGCAAATGAGCATCGCCTATTTCCAAATCACAAGCAACATTTTGCAACGTCCAACGGCTATCCTTTTTCCAACAGACGGTCCTATAATATTACAAAACTATCTAACAGCAGGGAGTTTTGAATAATTTATCTCCCTTTCTTCCCTTCCTTGGCCCTTTGTCCAAACTTTTTCTCCTCCTTGCAGAATTTTGAATGAGAATAGACAAGCCCTCCCTCCCCCATCCCTTTACTCCATTTTTAAGGCAGCCTAGGGTTTTTCCCCCTTTTTTCCCCTTTCTTTTTTTCCCCTTTTCTTTTTTTCCTCTTTTTTTTTTTTCTTCTTTCTTCTAGTGTTTGCTTTTGTGGCCGGGAATCTTTTGCTTATAAAGGTTCAATAGACTTAAAGGTCTTTGTAAGTGAAGTTCATCTTCAAGGTTGGAAAAAAAAAAAAAAAAAAGGGATCGGACCCTTAAAGAACCCCCTTTTGTGCACCTTCATTTAAAACTCCCAGTAACGTTTGATGGTGACACGGAGAAGCTTTTCTCTGCCCCAAATTCACCGCACTTCAATATTCCCCGCTCACCCGCATTGTCCCAAATTGGGGAAAAACTTGCAGTCAGACACTCCGCAAGCGATCGCCCCGCTTCCCACGCGTGGACGTGGGAGCGTTTCCACGCGGGAAGGACCTGGCGCCCGCTCCGTCGGCGGTGTCGCGAAGCTTCCCCAAACTCCCACCGCTTCAACGCCAGTGCGACCCCGACGGGCCTGTGCCATCGCCATTTTGCCATCAATTTTCAAGAGAAATAGCAAAACCTCTTTGGCACGAGGGAATAATTCTCTGCCTGAACCACTATCCCTCTCCTTTAAACTCCCCCCGTTTGACAAGCTTCAATCACATCCACTAAAAATACCACCTTTCCCCTTTGTGGGGGGCTGGGGGAGAGCCATCTCCCCCTGCCCCCCCCCCCCCCAACTTGCCAAAACTACAACTACATAAGCCACACGGCCTGCTCCAGCTGCGCCTCACCCCAACCCCACATTTCCTCGGGCGCAAGGAGCTTGAAAAAGTTTGATTTTTCATCCCACGAGAGGAAAGCACCAGCCGTAGGAGGTGTCACCAGTTCCTCCCCCCCCCCCCCCCCGCTCCGCCACTGGCCTCAGGCCTTTCAGCAGCAGCCCCAGCTTTATTATCCCTATTTATTATTTCACTCAGGGGGGCAGCCCCCCGCGTGCTCCCATCCGCAGCCCCCCCTTGCCCGGTGCTGGTGGCTCCCACCGCAGCCCCACAGCAGCGCGCATCCTGGGCTCCCTAATTGATATTGATTGGCCAAATCGGTCAACTGTCAGCCAGAGTTTCAGGGGACCACTTAGAGAGCAGGAGAGAAATCTGTTTAACAAATTCATTTAGGAATCAGAGATGCCTCCCCCGGCCATCTCTTTCCCCCTTTATAAATAATTGACCTGGAGCAGCTGTGAGCAAAACACTGACAACTCTTCCTCCCAGGGATGGGAAAAGCATCCGGACCCCAAGGGGCTGGGTACCACTGGACCCTGCCAGGGCAGCACTGCACCTTGACTCTGACACCAGACCTTTCTGGAAAGCAAAAATAGAGGGCTCTGGGGCCAGCCCCTATTTGTTATCGATCTGAGCGGGCAGGGACATGTCCCTTGGCCCACCAGTCCCCTCCAGCCCAGCCCAGGGCACGCACGGCCGCCTCTAACCTTTGTCGCCCAGGATGCCGTCTATGCTGTGCTTGGCCTTCTTTTCCCCATCTTCCTCCTTCTTGTCGCAGTCCTCCTCTTCCTCTTTCTTCCCGAATTTGATGCGTAGCACACGGCTAATCGAACTCACTAAACCTCAGACAGTCAAAGACAAGAAGGCAAATATAAGCTGCCTGGGAATGCAACGGGGGAGCCAGCGGGGAAACCCAAGCCAGAGCCCCCCAGACATGCAGGAGCCCCCCCAGAGGGCAGCTGCACCCCCTTTGCCAGGGGTGTGCTGCACCTGCCTGCTCTGCCACACCTGCCCCAGTGCTTCTGGCTTCTCCCCTGAGATGCCATGAGCTGCTGGCAGGGATGCCCCAGGTTGGATGCACTCCTCATCCTCCACCCAGAAGGCCTGGTCCTGCCCAGGGGGTTTCTCGCAGGGTGCCCCAGGATGCTCCCCCCCGGGGTTACCGACAGCTTTGTGATGGGGATTTGGCTTGCACCCTATGGGGCACCTGGTGAGGCCTCACCAGCTGGATCCAGCCTTCCCCTGGACCTCGCTCTGGGGGAGCTGTGCCCTGAAGGGGAGGCTCAGCCTCCCCAGAGCAGAGGGAAACTTTTAGCCAGAGGAGCCAGGACCTAAAAAAAAAAAAAAAATGACCAGACCCTCGGCACAGCCCAAGACTGGGGTACAGCACTGCTTCGTGTGGGTGATGGGGAGCCCGGGCTGAGAGAAGCGCAGCTGCACGCGTGCTCCCACCGAGTCGAGTGGGGCGAAGACCCAGCAGGGTCCCCTTGACCCCTGGTTTGGGGCCTGCCCCGTGCATGCTCTGCCCAAGGTGAGGACTCCTGGTGCTTTCCAGGGAGCTGAAATAAGTTGGGGAAGTTGTCTTTATTGCATTTCTTTTTTTCCCCCCAGTAGCTCTGTGCATCCAGGGCACAAACGCTCCTCACCTCCACGTTGTGCTTATTTGCTGCAGCAGGGTTTACTTGGGGCAACCATTTCCCCCCTTCCCATTCAAAGTTAGGGCCGAGAGGATGCCTGCAGCCCCTGGAAACGCATTTGGTGTCGGCTGGAGATAACCGTGCCCCAAAACAACTCTCTCTGGCCACAGGGGCCCTGCTGGCCAGGCTGCCTTCTCACCTGAGGGCACGGTGCTGCGGTCGCAGTGCCCATCCTTCAGCAGCCGGTCCCGGATCTCCCAGCTGAACATCCCGGGGTTCTCCCGCTTGTACTCCTCGATTTTCTTCTCCACGTCGGGAGTCGCAACCTGCTTTTGTGGTCAATGGCCACCAGTGTGTGCCCGCGCGTGCAAGTGCAGAGAGAGGGAAGGGGGGAGAGAGAAAGCCCTTTTAATTGAAAAAATTAAGCCAGGCTGCTAGTTTTGGGGTCAAGAATAGGTATTTGAGGGGTGGAAGGGAGGAAAATAAAGCTGGGAGAAGGCACTGCTGTCCCACAGCTGTGGAGTCCACTCACCCCCGCCTAAAACTAAACTCTCGGGGGGACAAGGAGACAGCAAGCATGGATTTATCGTGAGCCCGAAGAGGGGAAGGAGGCAGGGAGAGGGTGTGAGGGATGCTTTCGGGGGAGGGGGGGGCCGTCGGTCTGTCGTTCCCTGAAGGAAACCGGCTCACCCCCTCCCCGCACACTGAAGCGAACCCTTGAACGCGGGCCACTTGTTGCGCGGGGAATCCCGCGTTCATTTCTTCGTCGCCCGGCACCGGGCTCTGTCCCCAGCCGAGCCTGCGAACTGCAGCTTGCTCGCAGCCCCTTCCCCTCCACCCTCCTCCTACCGCCCCCCCGTCCCAAAATCCACGAACACTCCCCCCCCCCCCCGGTGCTTCCTAACCTCGGGGAGTTTGGGGAGGCGGAGGGGAGGGGGGGGGGCACCGGCCCAAGTCGCAGCGCGGCCCCCACCTTGCACTCACCCTGGGCTTGCTGCCCCCGATGGCCCCGGGCCGGATGGAGCCCGTCTCCTGGTACCTGCAGAGGATTTTGGAGACGCAGCCGTGGGAGACGCGCAGCTGCCGGGATATCACGCAGGGCCGGATGCCGTGGTGAGCCATCTCCACGATTTTGTGGCGGATGTGGTTGGGCAGGGGACGCCCGTTGATGAAAACCCCTCCGAGCTGGTTCACCCGGCCCTGGCCCAGCGGGGTGGACACTGGAGCGGGGAGGGGAAAAAAAAAAAAAAAATTAAAAATGGGGAAAATCCGGCAAAACGCGGCGCGTCCCTCCCCGCACCTCTAGTTTGCGCCCCCGGCTTTTGAGCCCTAAAGCCGGGCAGAAACCTCTCCTAGCCCTTGGCCTCGGCTTTTGTCCCGCATCCCCGCCGCCGTGCCCTGGGAAACGGGAAAGTTTTCCCACCGAGGGGCCGAAAATGAAGAGTCCCGGAGCCGCGCTCCCCCATCTCCCTGCTCTCCCCGAGGTGCTTATGCGTCTGTACGTATTTTTGGCATTTCACGCGTACGTTTTAAACCAGACCGCCGGTGGAAATAGGAAAAGATTTTTAAAACTGCATCGCAAGGCTAAAAACAAACAAACCAACAAAAAAGTTGCCACTTCCCACAAAGGCGCGCTCCGCTCCTCGCTCCAAATTACGGGCGGGCGGATATCTGTTTGCGGGCAAACTTTTTGCAAATAACCCCTCTAAATACCCTGGAGGGATTTTGCCGGGCTTTGGGTCCGGTTTTAGGCACGTTCGTGGAGCCGCGGTGGGCGCGGAGCCCCCGCCGGGTCCCCGGCACCTTGCGCGGCCGGAGCCGCTCCCGAGCAGCGCTCCCCTCCCCGGTGTGCTCCGCATCTCCCGAGGTGGATCTAGCAGATTATTACGATTTCACAGGTTCGAAATTAGGGAAGGAAAAAAAAAAAAAAAAAGGGGGGGAAGAAAGGAAGAACTCAGCTGCGTAATTTGCAGAAAGGCTGGAGGGGGCGAAGGGGTGATTTTCTCTTTACAAAGAAAAGTCGATTCCAGAAATTGCCTCGCGATTTAACAAGAATCATGCACCACTAATTCAAAGTCACTTGGCCAGCACTCCCTGGATATATCATTATCGACAGATAACACTCGAGTGGCCAATTTTACATTCAAGAGGCACTAAAACCGCCGGCCGCTCTCTCTTTTCATTATTCCCAGTCATGTTGTGCAAATATTGTTGTAATCCTTTGATCCTTTCCCTTGCCGTCTGTTTTACTTCATTTGCTACAGAAAAGCACTTCAGCAAATCCCCCCAGCTTGTATGTTTTGCAGCCTGCGTGGCTTTCCACAGGTTTGAGTTTCGCCACTTGATCACGGTCTGTACGAAATTCTCCCGGTTAATAAATGCGGGGAAAGGGCTCCCGCTCTAATTTTGCTTTCTTTTATTTTATTCCCTCGCACAGCCTTGAGCAGAAATAATAACCCGGGTGCCGGGTGCCCACACAAAGGGAAAGCAGACGACCGGGGAAGTTGGGAGCTCGGCGAGGTGGGGATGACACGGGGATGACACTTCGCGAGGTGACAGCTCCCAAGTCCCCCCCCACGTTTCCCCTCACCAGCCCCGGCCAAGGCCACACCGCTGCCCGCTCCGCTCCGGAGCCGCGTGTCTGCTCCGGGCTCCAGAGATGCTCTGGGCTTTGGGCTCTGTTTTCCTCGGGAAAAGTTGGAAACAATCGCTTAGGTCGTTTCTTTTTTTTTTTTTCTTTCCCTTTTTCCTTCTTTTTTTCCTGTCTTTTTAGGGCTGGCGCTTTTTTAGGGGGTCGAAAGGAAATATCGGAACGTGCTCCCCAAAACCTGCGTGCTGCCTGTAGCTATTTTAGCAGGGGAGGGAGTTTGGGGACGCAAAGCTCGGAAAGGCGCAGGGATGGAGCCCTACAGCTGCGTGGGGAAGGGCACGGCGTGGGAAAGCGGCTACACGGCGGAGAGGAGTCGGATGCTCCGCTCGGGACCCTCCGATTTAAGTTGAACTTCGAGCCCACCCAGCCCGGCTCCCCCCGTTGTGAAAATCCACCAGAAAAAAAAAAAAAAAAAAAGGAAAAAAAAAAAAACAACAGGCATTCGGCGGCGGGAGGGGGTCCCAGACCTACCTTCCAAGGGGAAGCCGGTGCGGGGGTAGTTTTGCCCCGGAGCCGGGCGCATCATCCGCGGCACCGTCCCGGGCAGAGCTGCCATGGCGGGGCAGGCCGGGCGGTGGAGGGGCTCCGCTGCGAACCGGGGGCACCCCCGAGCCCCGGGCGAAGGGAGGGAGCTGCGGGGTCGCCTCTCGCGCCCTCTCCGGGGAGGCTGAAGGGCTCCGCTCTTCCAGCCCGCGGCTGCAAAACAAGGGAGAAATCATTGCTCCAAAAATAAAAGGGTACGAATCGAAATGATGATGATGGTGATGATGATAATAACAAGGGGGGGGGGGGGGGGGAATTGGGGAGGGCTCACCCACCAGAAATTCCTCTTAAAGTTTTAGGCTATGTCACGACCGGCCTGAGCGGGCGCTCCGGAGGAATGTAACCCAGGCTGCTGGGAGAAGCAGACACATCCAAAGTTGCCTCGGTGCTGGGCTGGGCTTAGGGATGGGGGGCCGGGGGGTGGGGGGGAGCCGACTTTCCCCCTTATTTCGTCGTTGCTGCCTTTTTTTTTTCTCCCCCCCTCTTTTTTTTTTTTTTTGGTGGTTGGTGCCTGTCGCTCCGGGGATGCGTGGGGGGGGGGGCGGGGGGGAGCCGGAGGGGAGAAGGGGGGGGGGGTGTCAGAGGGAGGTTTGGAAGTTGTTAAAGAGCCCAACTTGGGTCTGTGGGGAGGAAGAGCGAGCCCCAGCGCTGTGATAGGCTCCAGCTCCTTTCTTTTATTCATCACCGGGGAAGGGGGTACCGCGGCGGGGCCGAGGGACCAATAAGAGGCAGCAGCTTCCCAGCGCGCAGGCAAATCTACGGGCTCGGGTTATTTTTTTATATATTATTATTCATTACTAGGCTTGGCTTCCTTTTGATGGAAAGCCGGGGCTCTCCCCCCACCCCCCTTCTTTTTTTTTTTTTTTAATTAAATACATTGGGGTGAAAGCAGGGAGGAGAAACTTTAAGAAAAAAGGGGGTTTTGCCTGAAAAAAAGTTGGGCGCGTACCAGCCGGAGCATCCCTGCGGTTCCCAGCGGGGTCGAGCCTGCCCCAGGTTCAAAAAAATCCCCCCCCCTCCCCGAGCCTTCACACCCCCGGTTTGAGGGGGACTCCTACCCTTTGAAGGGGGCTCGTATCCTTTGGGGGGGGGGGTCGTGCCCGTTGTTCCCACTCCCCATGGGCTGAGGAGGGGTCGCACCTGCCCTTCCCCTGAGCAAAGGGAGTGCCCCCCTCCCCCCCCCCCGAGCTCCCCGCGCGCCTCCCTCATTAACAGCCTTAATTAAGCGGGGCTGCTTAGCCGGGTCCTTTCGGGAGGAGCCGCAGGGGCCGGGTTCTGCCGCTCGCTCCAGGTGCCCAGGGCGGCTCCCGGGGCCGACCAAATCGGCAATGTTTTCCCCCCAAAAAAGTGGGAGCGGGGCCGGAATCCTCCTCGCAGCGGGGCATGACGCCAGGGCTCGCGAACCCTTTTGTTTGCAGCTGTAAAAGGGCTTTCCGTGCAAACCGCTGGAAACTTCTCTTTTTCCCTCCTTTAAAAAAAAAAAAAAAAAAGCATCCTGCGGGGGAAAAGCCAGCCAGCGCCGCTTCTGACCTGTCTGGACCCAAAATGTGGTCCCTAAATTATCCCCTGCCCCCTGAGGACACCGCCACCCCTAATTACCCCCCCCCCCTTTTTTTTTCCTCCCGGGCCGTCTTCTGCAGCGTTTGCTTTGAAATTAAAGCACGGGCAGACCCCTCCCAGCCCGGCCGCATCTTCAGTGCTCCCACCCTTCCTCTCCCCCGCCTCGCTGAGAGCCCCCGCTTTTTAATTTTTATTTTGTTTTTATCGCATCACCACGTTTAAACTTCGTCCCCCAAAATCCTCGGGAAAAGAAAAAAAAAAAAAACCACGCTGAAATTCTTTCCAAGGTGTCAAGTTCCTTCCAAAGTCCCCTAATCTCGGCGCAGCCCCGAGGTTGGGGCTCCGGCAAACGAAAATAAAGACGCTTCACCCCCCTCTGCCCCAAAAGCGCCGATTCCCGAAGTTTTAGGCACACAAATAACGGGCAGCGAGAAGGAGAGGGCGGAGAGGGACCAATTTGGAGCCCTTCTCAGCCGCATTCCTCCAGCGCAGCTGTAATTCAATTATTTGCCTTTCGTTTGCTTAGATGGACAGAGCCTGGGAATAAAGTTGAAAATTAAACGTTTCTGCTCTGCCGGCACCGGGGGGAGAGAAGGGAAGCGGCCCCGGGTCACAAACCCCTCCCGGGTGCGACGGGGGGGGGGGAATTGGGTGAAGATTGGCCGGTTTCGGCCCAAACTTCGCTTTCCCCTCCCGCACCCTCCCGGGAGCCGCCGGAGTTGATTTTGGGGACGCGGCGACAGCCCCCGGGGTTGCTTCTCGGGCTGGGGGGGGGGGGGGACAGGAGGGCTGGGGGCGGCACTCCTGGCGGCGAGCGACTTCACCAAGCATTTTTCCAACAATTAAGGAGTGTGCAGGGGTGAAATGGCGATTTCACATGCAGCTCTGGGGGCCGGGGGTGTTACCTGCGCGCCCAGGCAGCGAGCTAAGAAAGTGGGATCCCCCTTGTTGTTTTTTTTTTTTAACACCCCCCCGTTTATTTTTTTTTGGGCCAGTGCTCTGCTTCATTACCCATGCCCACAAAAGAGAGACCCCTTCTTTTTTTTTCTCTCTTGGGAGCGGCAATAGATTAAAACAAGCATCAATCAGGAAAGGAGCAAGTAACCGCTTAAAGGAGCAGGGCAGAATTCCCCCCCCCGCTCCCCCATTTCCCTGCGCATCTCCATGGTTTCCTAAGGTATGTTTCTGCTTGATAAATGCCGTATTTCGCTATTCCCTTTGGAGAAGCGACTTGTAAATCAGCCAGCTCGTAAGCAGGAGGGATGGGGTCGGAGTTTTTTTTTTTTTTTTTGGGGGGGGGGGGGCGCATCTCTCCCCCTGCCTCACCCGCCTTCTGCCGCCAGGGGAGGGGGCTGGATCCGGGGCTAAAAAGATTCCTGGAGGGCAGAGCCCTGCGGAAAGCCGCGGCCAGGTCGCCCAGGGGGAGGCCCGGAGCCCCCGCCCCGCCGCTCGCGAGCCCACGACGCGGCGTTAATTGCGATGCTCTAAGAAAGTCTTTTTTTTTTTTCCTTCTCCTTCCCCCTTCACGATGCCGTTCAGTTTCTAGAGCGATGCAGATCTAGAAAGGAGACAGCTGCTGAGGAGCTAAGTCAGATGCGGCTCGTCTGTTCAGCTAGTGAAACCTGAAGGATTTGATGGCGATTCACTCCCCCCCACATCCCCCCCAACAAGTAGGATGCAAAAGAGAAAAAAAAAAACCGCCCGGGGATGAATTATTTAATGAAAAGTTACTACCTTCTGCAATTACAAGAAGATTACTAATGTGGGAAGGTTTTCCACTTGAGATCTCAACGTAATAAGCATTATTTTTTTAAGCGATTATCCAATAAATCTCTCTTTAAAGGGCGATAAATCCACCTTGAAAACCGGGGATTTAAAAAAAATATTTCTGAGGGACTTCCGCATTTTTTAAAATGACCATTGGAAAAAAAAAATCAAGAAAGGCAGAGTAGCACATTCAGGCTGAAGTGTTTGTTTTGTCAGAAAACCCGGAGAGGAGAGAAGGAATATTTTCAGAGCTCAACAAGGCAGGCTCAGGAAAGCAGGCTGCCTGTTTGAAAAGGCAGCTCCAAGCTGGAAGAGCGGAGTGCTGTTCACAAGCTCCTTCCCAGGGAGGCAAAGTTAACGTGCACATATGCTCAACATCACCAAAATTAATTTCTTTTTTTTTTTTTTGGCATGAAAGCCCAGGAGCTGCCAGATGAGGCAGATGCAGTTTGGGTGCAGGCATTTGGTGCCTGCTCCCGCTCGAGCCTCCTGCAGCCCCACAGGCTGAAGTGCCCACCCTTGCACAAGCACCCGTGTTGCAGGTCTCAGGAAAGCCCGAGCACCCACAGATATCCACACCCTCAGGCAAGACAGCTCCTCGAAGGGGCACACAAACTACATCTGCTGCAGAGATCTGCTTTTTGCTACAGGGGGGTTGGAAGCAGAGGTAGTTCAGGGAGCAGAAAGCTGAAGTCTGGATGCTCTGCTTGAGTGCAACCCCTCAATAGCCCGGTGAATGCGATGCTGCTCTCCAGACCTTCTTCCTCCGCCTCCCCTCCCTTGGGGAACAAGCCTCTGTTTATTTGCAAGAGACGCTCTTAACATCAGTGCTAAAGAAAGTCCCATGCACTTAGACCATGGGCTCTTCTGAAGCCCTGAAGTGGGGAAGGAAACAGTTCTTACCTCCAAGACCGTTCCTAAAGCAGTTTGCATTTTCTCCTAGAGCAGAGTGCTCGTGCACCAGTGCAAATCCTCCATACAGACCCTGCAGCTTCGCAGGGAGCCCAGTTAGCCATGCTGTCAATTTGTGCATGCAACAGGAATTCTTCCCCCCCCCCTCCAGGGGCAGCAAGAAAAAAACCAAGAACAAAACTCCTCCAACTCCGCTCCCCGTCAGAATGCCAGACAAAAGCCAGTGTCACAACACCACTGGGTTCCTCGGATCTGCCTCTCCACTGGGTCAGGTTTAATTTGCCCAGAGTGCAGTATTAATAGGATGTAAGCTGTGCCCTGGAACAATTACCTTATCAAAGCATAACATCTATGGAATGAGTAAAGTATTTTCATTAAACAAATCAAAATAATAAGGCTGGCAATGGCCTTGTTCATTCTTTGAACCTGTAAGTGGCTTTAGAGATATTCAACAGTACCTCACCAACATCTACTCCACTGGTAGTCCCTGCTTAGTTTTTCTAAAGAAGATTAACTACCCCTTGCTAAAAGGCTCACTTCTACTTTTGTCAGGGTGCACGGACTAATTGGGTTTACCCTGCATACAACAGGATCCCTGTATTCCCGCTCCTGGTCTCACTTCCCTTTTCATGTGGTTTTTCAAGACGGGAAGAACACTTTGCTCCAGGCATTTGACTTGCTCAGCATTATGCATTGACAGCAGCATGCTCCAGAGGGCCTGACCGCATGGGAAGGGTGCCCAAGCACAGATGCTGCTGGAGCAGCGTGAGGGTGCAAGCAAAGAGGGGTTTTTCCTCTTAGCTTGCACCTTCCTGGAGCTAGCAAGTTGTGCATTTCAAGGGAACAGGCTGGCAGAGGAGGTGGAGAGGGACACGGCTGCTCCCAAGAGGGATGCACTGGGGTCATGCATTTAAGAGCCAATGTGTTTTAAAAGGAAAGAGGACAGTTTCAAAGCAGGGGCTAAACACATTCCACAGGATCATGATTTCAGGGCACCTTTCTTTTTGAGATGCTCGGCTCCAGGCATGTTGAAGATGGATTTGGAAAAAAAAAAAAAAAAAACCACCAACGGAGCACCTGCTCTCAAATAAGTCAAGATGCCTCTGCACTGGATGTACATCCAAATCCCTCATTATCTGGAAATAGCAGCTCATAGCTCACCTGTCTCCAGATTAGTCCCACTCCAGTGCTCAGGGCTGGGTCTGCAGCAGCACATTTCTCACCCCCATAAGGATATCACTTTCTTTCCACTGATGGGCAAAGCAGACCCAGATACCTGTGTGCAACATCCAGCTGGTCTCAACGCACCCCCAGCTGTCTGAGTTTTCTGGAAAGCTGAATCTCCACCGTAACTATAATTCACCTTCTCCTTTCTTGAGGGTGGACCTCAAGCTTCATGAAGCCCTTGGAGATCGTCAGCCACGAGCCAGGTAAATCAAAGCCCAGGACTAGGCTGCATCCCAGCCCATAGCCTGGCACCGGAATGCTGTCAGCATAGAGGAGAGCAGGGCAGCAGCGAGAAGACCTGGAAGGAGCTGTGTGCATGGGGGGACAATGTGTAAACGGGTTGGCTTGGTCCTTCCTGACATGCAAAGAGTCAGATGGAGCCAAGCTGCATATTTGTCTGGGTGAATTAAGAGCACAATCCTCTCTTCCCAGAGGGAGCACTTGCTTCATATTTATACATTTAGTTTTACAGGTGTAAAATAGCTTCCCTTTATGCTTATATAATAATTTTTCATTTGAATTTCAAGGCTTTATTCCCTTCTTTGGATTCAAGTCTCCTACCTGAACCTGATTCTCCATATTGCCATTAATTCCTTCATCACAGAAATGAATTCCATTTAATTCTCTATAGTCGTTGTTAAGGTAGATCAAAAAATGCATTTGCAAAAGCTTCTTCCCTTTCTCCCACATAGTTTCCAGATCAATGGTGCCCTGAAAAAACTTGAACTTGAAGCCTTGTCACTATCCCTCACCAGCTCCTCTCATTGCAAGAAGGAAAAGGGGGGCGGAGGGGGTGTCAGAAGCTCTCGTGGGCTCCCCACCTGCTCCCAGCAAGGTTCCTCACCCACCCCAGCAGCAGGTACAGCCCAGCTGCGGCACCAGAGCCCTACCACGAGGCAAGGCCAGGCACCAGAAGGGAAGGAAAGAAGCGGATTTCAGGGAAAGCTTCAGGCACCTGGGTTGTAGGAACACCAGACCTGCTCTCACAAGCACTGGGTAAGCACAGCACCTCCATACAGCTCCCCCCATTGGCAACAAGAAGCTAGAGAAGGCTTCTCTGGCTATATATTTCTGATGGAGAATAGTTTTTCTCAAGAACAAAGGAGCTGATACATAGATAGGGGCTCAGAAAAGCAAATGAACAAAGGAAGAAACTCAGTCCTGTGTCTTTGCACATATGTGTATAATGCATAAGGTGACTGCATTCCATGTGGTGCCCCAAAGCCACCACATCTTTACACCATGTGGCATGGGAACACAGCTCAGATAACTGAAGTGTCAAAGGAAATAAGCAAATAGTAGCAACACAGAATTTACACAGACCAGGTTAATTCTCAAGAAAATTTGCACAGTCACCTTGGGCTTGCTGCTGTAGCTCAGCAGTTATTCAGAGAAGCTACTCATTTCAAGTCCTCCATTTAAAGTTGCTTAGCATCCTGCTATAAGAAGTGTTTATAATGCCTATTTCAGGTCAGATTTTTAGTTCTAATACTGTATAAATAGAAGTGTTTCACTACCAACCATAGCATTACATGAGCACATGATTATAGGTACAAGACTATTATAGGGACAAGAAAGGTGGGAAAAAAAAAAAAGAAATCTACCCTAACACTAAGAATCAAAAGCCCTACATCCTAAATCATTATTAAACTGTATAACCACATGTAAAAAAAATAAAAAAAATACTTAAGTTACTGAAGCTATAAAGCAAAGCAAACCCCAGGACTGTAGGGCAGAACACTGTTGAGCAACTGCTGCCTTTTGTAGGGCTGGAGACCCCTTGGCTATGGGCACTTGGTGTGGGGATACAGCACACCTCATATGCATGAGCCCAGTTTGATTGGGGCTAACTGGGAAGGTGCACGAGAGAGGGAAGAAATCTGTTGGTGCATGCTCTTAATTTTATTTTTAAAGACAGTGCAAAGTTTTTTAAAAGAGGCTATGAGACATCAAAGCTCATGTGGTTTTGTAAGCTTTGGAAGGCGTTGTCTTTCTCTGGGCTGTATTCTGCAAGCTAAAGGCTTGTTTTTTTCTTTAAACATGTCGATGACCTTATAGCTTTCTTGTTTGTGCCTTCAGTCTGAATTAGATAACGGCCTTATGTAGAAGTTCTCTCATGGCACTGAAAAGATGCTAGTTCTTCTCTTAGAAGAAGCATGTTTTGGGGTTATCCTTAACTTTGTGCAGCTGGCCTGACTGCTTTTTGTTCCCCTTGCAAGGGCTTCCTACTGTTGGGGCAGTGTTGGGAGGGCAGGGGGAGGCACCTGGGCAACCTAGCAGTGGATGTGTGTGGGGGGTGAGGTTGGACCCCTCTGGGTGACTATAAAGGGCTGGGTGGGGGGTTGTGTGCTCTGAGCCTTGTGCTAGGGTCACCTGGGGTAGGCTACTCCTGAGGACCGGCCCCACAGATAGAGGTGAGGCTGTGAGAGTGGAGGTAGCCTCCTGGGGGTGACCCTTTATGTGGCTAGAAGTCTTTTGGTGAGTGAGTCCAAAAAAAAGTTCATTTTGAGTTAATGCAGGCTGTTGCTGATAAACATGACTTATTCTAAAGGAGGTTGAGTTGTGATGGTAGGAGGTCCCTTCTGGTAGAGAAACTTAGCTTCATCCTTACGGTAACTGTTTAAATTATTACCTTTGCCCCGACTCACGTGACTTAACATAACACTGTAAGACCTCTTAGTAAAAGCAGGGTAATGTTTCTGTTATCTTCTTGCTGTCCTGTGCACAAGCTTTATATTGTGGTTTTCCATTGCGTGTAGGGTCTGATACAACCCAGCACCCTGGGTTCTGAGCTCTAGGCTGGTGCCTTGCCTTGTCTCCGTCCTGGGTGGCAGAGGAAAAGGGCTGAACCCATCTTAATAAAACCCATAATGTTGTGCAGAGTGGGCGTTGGGTAGCTTTCCCTGAAGTTCATCCCTGAGTTCATCCCTGGTCATCTCCAGCCCTGCAGAACCTGTATGGGAGGCTTGCTGGGCAGCTGAGAGGGCTGCTTGCTCCTTCCCTCCCTTATATGTTGACTTTTTCAGTGATGCTTGCTTTGTTTCTCCATGGGTTTTGTCTTTCCTGGGCCCATGTGAGGTTTGCTGATCCTCCCAGGGCCTGTTCCTACCTTTCCAAAGAACTGCAATTTCTATGCTGTGATTTGTGTGAGGCTTCACATCCCTTCCCAAAAGCCAGATTGAATTTGGGGCACACACAGCATTGAGGAAGAGGGATGCAACAAGCACAGGGAATGAAAAGGTTAAACCCCACTGAGCTAACCTTCAATTCCCTTTCATTCACACCAGGTAGCTTCTAATTACTCCCAATGGAAAAGGTCAGGAGGTGGGAGGAGGCTGCCACAACAGGGAAAATGTTTTATTAGCTACTGAGTTAAGGGCTCCCGCCCCTGCACCCTGCTAGGTTCCTACACGCTTCAGTCTTAGCAATGCCAGGCTCCTCCTTATAGGTGATACCTGTGATGGCCAGGTGTTTTTTCCTATGAAGAATGCCCCAGATTGGTTGGTTTTATCATTTCTTTATGCTAGGGTGTGATTTCTGTATCAGTCGGGCTCAATACAAAGCGGTATCAGAATGGGAGCTGCTCTCTCCCCTTCCTTGTAGTGATGGTATGTGTGTGGAGCCTGAAGATGATGCTTCTGCCTCCATCTGTGCCCCAAGTGCTGGGGCTGGGGGATTGCTTCCTCTCTGTACTGTGGGAAGAGCAGTTTCTGCTTCTGCATGAGTGCTTTCTCATCTGTGGCTGAGCGCTATTGTAAGAGCTTGCTGTGTCTGAGATGAAGCCGTTTGCTTTCCTAATGTGAAACTCAGCGCTGTTTTGTCTTCCTTTTAAAATGTATGTTTCTAGCCATTTTTCCTCATTCTATACTAGTGATTACACCGATTCACAGTGAGACAAAACATTAAAGGAGAAAAATCCTGGTTTAAGAAATTCGTATTTTTTTTGTCCGAGGGAGATAAGTCTTCAGAAACACAGAAAGAAATTTGCACGCGGCTCAGCCTCGTTGTGCTTAATCTCATGCAATAATCGCTGCTTCTTGGGTTGGGAGTGGAATAATTAAACAGATATTAAAATTGCAATCAGCTGTCACTGGAATCTAATAGGAACCCTGGGTGATCAACATCTGAACCTTTGTCTGTGGAGAAGTCAAGGGGAGACTTCCCGTGGCTTCCCCCAGCTCCTGGATGGGTTTTCCCCTCCTGTTCCCCTGCTGAGGGCTGCAGACCCAGCTGGTGGCCCTGTCTCACCCCTATGGGGTTTGGGGCTGCCAGAAGTTCTTTTGCCTGTCTTCAGCTGGTGAGTTGCTCTCACAACCATCTCCAGAACTTCGTATGCTCGAGTGCATCCGTGCTGGGGGCTGTACTGGTGTGAGCCCCGTGGCTGGCTGAGCCCATGGGAGCAGCCTGTAGGAGAAATCCTCTTCAGGACGTCTTAATGCAGCTGGAGCCCGTGCATGTGTCATCTGCATCATGCTGCGGTGTGTTGGAGATGCTCCTGACTTTACGATGTCACCTGTGCACCGAGTCCATGAGAGCCTTCACAAGGACATCAGCTGCCCTTGTCTCAAGCCCGAGGAAGTTCCTGAGGACTAAAAGGGGGAAACTTTGCACCAAGGTTAACACAGAAGAGGCAAAGCATTGGCTTTGGGTCAGAAGAGCCACTTGGTGCACAACCTGGGGAGCTTGCTTTACCTTGGTGCGGGCTTTTAAACAGATTATTTATTTATTTATACTTGATACCAGTTCAGGATTTGGAGATGGAAGACAATCCAATTGCTAACAACATAAAGCAAGGGGGGAAAATCTGCTGATAAACCGAGTAAATAATGCAGGAGGGTAGTTTTTCTCCAAGAGTCAATTCTCATTTCCTGAATTTTATTAGAAAGGAAGAGAGAGGTTTTCTTTCCCATTATTTTTTCTTCGTGTTCTACCCATAATCAATTGATTTGCTTTAATATTTGACATAGGCGACAAACTGTTGAAAGCACGTAATTGAATTGTTTTGCTTGCTTTCGCTATACTTAAATATTTGCAGAGTGACCTCCTGCTTCTGGCCCCACTGAAGCCCCCGGGATGTCCCTCCCTGCCCCAGGGGAGGCAGCGCAGTGGGGCACAGCGCTTCCCGGGTCCGACCCCTCCATAGCATGACCAGGGGATGAGATTTTGATCTGAATTACTTTGGCAAAAATCCAAAGCAACTCCTTGACTTCAGTGCGGTCGCTGCGCCTGGATTTGTGCCCGGTGTAATGGAAAGCTGGGCTGGGGCCCTGTTCTGGAAGCTGATATTTAACATTCACAAGTTATTTCTCGGTGTTAGGAAAAACAAATTAACAAGCTCCCAAAAAGATTTCTTCTCCCAGAACAAAAAGAATCAAATTGCATTTTTTCCCCCTTTAAGCTAAAATCTTTCTGTCTTTGAGACACCTTTGCTGGTTTTGATTAGATTTTTTTTTTTTTGAAGCCATTACCTATATCATTTTTTAAGCCCATGGTTACATTAGCTTTGGAAGATGCAGTATCTGTAAAGGAAAGCTCTTTTCCTCTAACATGCAGCCTGTACTTGACTGTTTCCTATTGATAGGAGATAGAGCAGCATGGAAAATAGCCTGCGCGAGGCCATGGTGAAAAGGGAGGAAAGTTAGCAAGGCTGCTCAGCATATAAAATGACCCGTTCCCTTATCGTAATCCCTGGTCCCACTTTCCTACCATCCCCTCCGCTGTCTGGGCAGAGGTAGAGCTATCTCCCAGGCTGTAGGGAGCCAGATAGGAGGCGAGCCACGCACTTATCGCCCAGCGCAGCGGGCGTAATGGGAACTGAAAATTGCTCTAAAATAAAGTTGCTGGGGAATTAACTTCTAAAGGGTGGAAACGCTCAGAGGAGGGGGTGCTGGCCACTTGCTATCCGTACAGAATTAAAATTAGGCTTGTGCTCCGTCTTACTCTGTTCCTGCAAAGTCAAAAGGCTCTGGGTGGCCAAGTTTTTGCCCCTGACAGCCCATAAAGCTTTGGTGCAGTGGGCTGGATGGCTCTGGCCACGGCCGTGTGCTCCTAATGAAGGAGAGGAAGGCACCTGGCTGATTAGGCTGTCTTTGGGCTGACTTGGCTGCTGGTGCCGATGGCTGTGGGAGCAAAATGCACCACACGATTTTCTGGGTTCATCTTCGGTGTTGCAGCCCGAGCTGAGAGCATTGCAGAGCTTTCTGCTGAGCCCTCCCAGACTGCCTCTTGTTCCCTGGTGGAACCACGCAGACCTTGCCCAGACCCTCGGCTTCTTTACCAAGAGCCCTGCGTTTTCCTTATGCGGCCTCAGCAGAGCACTCTGCTTCCACCCCTGCTCCATCAGCAACCCTGGCTGCCTCCAGGGTGTCCTCTATAATTTGGGAGGGTTCAAGACATGCTTAAAGCAATTATGAGCAAGCAGGGGAGTGAAGGCTTGGCTGGGAGGGAGCCCCACTGAAGGGAGTTTGGCATTTTGTGGCTGCAGGGCCTTTAGAAAGGTGTACTGCTGGGAGGAGGCATCCTGGAGGGGCACCAGGGGTGACGAGGGTAGAGCTGCTCCCTGTAAACTCATTTTTTCATATTTTTAAACTTGCTTTGCTAATTGGCAGGGCTCTATGGCAGCCAGAATCTGAGATTTTTTTTTCCGCTAGTGTTTAATCTGCTTTTCTTCCCAATATCAGACTTGGGAATAAGTTTATAAAAGCACTTTGAAGTGCAGGCATGATTCATTCTGCTTCCCTGGGTACGATGAGACCTGTTGGATGGAAGGCCAATGGCTAGTAAATACACTTCTAGATAACTCTTTTACCACATTGCAATCATGAAGTGGTCTCGTAGGCTGGGCAGAGATGTGCTTCTTTCAGGTGTGATGTGAGTTATCCGGATGGGCTAGTTTCAGTGCAGGGGTCGCTGCTGTCCCCTACAGCAACAGTTGCCCAGCTCCAGACATGCTAGAAGATGTTGTAACCCATGCATTGAGAGTGGAATAGAAAATAAATCCCTAATAAACACTCTAGAGGATGCCATGTGAATGAAAACGGAAAGAGAGCCTGGCATATGTTTTTATTGACTTCGATGTTTTGCACCATGTTGTCCCCACACTTGCTTTTGCTGATAAATTACAGTGTGTTTCTGGCAGGGGTGGGATGATTAAGCTCAGATGTCTCATTAAGATCTCTTCTTTCCAAAATGTCACGTCGCATTGATGTTTAAAGGTCTCTGTTGTGTGACAAACGCGGTGCTGTCGCGAGCGGCAGGCTCCCTGCTCCATTTTGCAGGCCGGGACAGGCAGGCCCCATGCTGGGGAGCACGTGGAGGGGGCTCGGCAGCTCCCCCTCGCAACCCCCGTGGGCTGCTGGTGTCCCCCCAGCCAGAGACAGGGAGTGAGAAAGGGAGGGGGGAAATGGGGCAAAATCGTCCGGTCCCTCTGGACGTGACACGGCGAGCACAGGAGGGTCGATCAACCCAAGTCGGGCCCCTTACGGACCCCCGCCTGCCCTCATGAAGCAGATTTGGGGCCCCGTGCCCTTTCTTTGGACCACAGGCAGCATCTCCTGCCCTGTGTCCTCACGCCGCCCTGTGTTACTGTCTACGGGGTGAAATCCTGGTGTGTGATTGCAGGGCGGGCGTGGGGGCTGAGAGCTGTGCCTTCAAACAGGTGGCTGCCCGGCCCCGATCAGGGGATGGAGAGGTGTTTGGAGGCCTTGCTGAGCCTTTGGTCCCGTAGCAAGCCCTCTGCAGGACCCGAGACAATCATGGGCTGCCGTGTGCTTGCTGCTGGTGGCTGAGCACCGAGCACAGGACTGCAGTTCAACAAGTCCCTCCAGCGTCACCACCGTACCAGCACCCTTGTAACGGCACAAGCTCGGTATGCGTGGGCACGTCGGGAGCGTGGTATCGGCAGAGGCGGCAGACCAAGTCCTAAAAGGCGATGCAGAAGGAGAAGGCGGGTGCCTCGGCCGTGTTTCTGGCTGTGGTGCCTTGGGTTCTGGGTTCAGGTTGCCCACGGGGCTTGCTGGCACGTCCCTGTCACCCTGCAGTGGCGTCCCAGGCCGTGCACGGGGCGCTGGGCTGGGGACTGGTGGTCTGCACGGTGAAGGGATGCTCCCCAGCCTCTTGTCTGCAGGGCACAGCTCTGCTCTCCTTGGCCCAAAGCTCGTCCAGCGCCTGCCAAAATGATTTCTCACCTCCACACTTGAACGGGCTGCGGTGTGAAGCACTTTTAGCCGGGGGTTCCCTTTCTGGGCTTGCCCAAAAAGCAGCGCCCGGGCCGGGTTTTGCCTCTGCACCCCCGGGCTGCTTCGCCTCTCCCCGGCCGCTGCTCGCCGAGGCCATCAGCAGGAGGCTGCTGCCACCCCGCGGCCTCGGCCGGCGGCTCCCGGGGCGCGGCAGCCGGAGCCTTCCTCCAGCCCTCCTCCTCCCTCCTCCTCTCCTCCTCCGTTGCAGGCAGTC